>NW_027526460.1:125582375-125798832 GCF_048455015.1 Haemaphysalis longicornis
CGCCGCCGCTGCCGGGCTCTCCGCTGCTGCCGCCGCAGGGCCGCATCATGGCCTCAGCCCTTCTCAGGGAGGTCCCCCGCTAGGCCCATCGGGGGCCCCCCCTCCTGGCGACCGGCCCGACACCACCTCCGTGCTGAAACAAGAACAGGGACACACTGTCGCTCCACTCTTCTTCATCACCATCATCTCACGAAAGAGACCACCTCCACCACCTGGATGTAGATGAGTGGACCAGGGCATGGTACCATCCCAATACTCTCAACGAAAGATGAAACCGCAAGACTCATCACCCGCATGAAGCAACAACATTGGCAAGCCCCCGACACAGGCCCACAACACAAGCCACAGACACATACAGTGAAGCCGCCTAGGAAGCCATGACAGGCAACAAAGAAGGGCCCCTTGAACCATAGAGTTTCTCGAAACTCTATGCCTTCAACAGTGGAGACAATCGTAAAACTATTGCTAGTGCTATTTCTCGTCCCCGTCAATGATTTTTGTTACAGCAACCGATAGTACCGATTGCAAAACTATAAACGGTTTTACATCTGCTATGCAGAAGTTTCCTGCATGTGGTTTATGCACGGCAGCTCAGCAAGAATCCGTTAAATGAAGAACATCACAAAGTTGGCAAGCTTAGTCTTCAGCGCGGCGGTAAGCTTCGTCTACGAAAATCCGTGGTCCACAATGACGCCCAGGAATGCGTGGTGCGTAATGTACGATATCACGGCCGCGTCAACAAAGTAGCGCTGTCTTTCTGGTACAAGCCAGAATTGTAGTAAAACAAAGGACTCGACAGCACAAGTGCCGCGACGCTGTTGTCGAAGCACGCTATACGCAGACTCGCAATCGTGGCCAATGCATACATCATCGCAACCCCGCCAACGAAGCCAACGAGTGGAAGGTTAGACAGAGTGGAGCTCAGCACTCCTCCTTGCAGAGCACTGCAGTTGACTTCGTAAAGCTCTGTCCCGCCAGCAGCCGCGGGAATGGAAATAGTGCGACTAACGAGGTAACTTAAAGGGTCCATGAAAAGAAAATACAACTTTATTTAACTTTAAAGAGTTCGGCTTCAGTACCTCACTCAGCTCCATTCCGGCCTCGAAAGACGTTTTTTAACCGATAAAAACGCAAGAAATACTTAAGGACTTTCAAATTTCGCGCCACAGTGACGTGTTAGCGGCGCTAGTGACGTCATATGGGCCAGCACTAAAAACAATTTTCAGTGGGTTGGGTGCACGTTAGCATTGATTCGATCAAACGGAACTAGCAGCCCCACTACAATCGTCCAGTCATGTGTCCTGGCGATTGATTAGTTCGGCCACCGTCAATCGCCCAAACAAGATTCTGTGACGTCATAGAAAAGTTGCTGGAAACTGGCTAGCGAGTCGCCACAGCTCCACACATTTTCTTTAATATCTCCGTTATTTTTTGGAAGTTTGCGATGAAATCGGTATCATTTTTTATCAGAACAAAGCAGCCTTTCTAATAAACCAAACTTGTATTTTGTCTTCATGGCTCCTTTAAATCCACTCATAGTCGGCCTCGAACACTCGAGCTCTCTGGAGCATCTTGAACTGCACCACATAGTACACAGACGTTTCAGCAATGACTTTGCCTGCCCCCTGCAGATGGCGACAGATCGATCACACGGCCTGTTGACGACCGCCCTCTTTGGAACCGAGTCACTGAACTAAATAAATACATCTACCAAAAAAGTGATGAGAGCGGCTCCGGCCTGGCTTGAACGGTTTCTTCATAAAAAAAAAAAAAACCTTATTCAGAACAGAAACAACAAACAGGAAGTGACTATTCAGAAAAAAAAAACATGCCTTAATGTTGTACTACATATATTAGCAGCCGCAATACTGCATCCGGCAAATTTAGAGCGTCATGACTGGACACAGCAGCGGCATATGCCTGCGGTGCAGTGAATTGTGAAGCGCGTCTTCGCGCACCACTTCCAACGCTAGTTCACTCCATGACAGAGAAGAATAACTCCAATGGACAGAGGCGCCACACAGCCCCTGGTCATCAGAATGAATTCTTCGACCACGGACATTTCAGCAGAGCGTGGTTGTTGTAGCAGGCACTGTGGCCAGTCAAGTTCGAATATCAATATTGCATAACTGACAGCCATGCTAGAGTGTACTACTTCTTCTAAGGGACAACATGTGAGGTCAAAGGAATTGGATGCTCGCGCCAAGGCGGCCTCGCTGGGAAGGAACCAGGAGGGTATCGCGTCGATTTTGGTCCGAGGCCAGGTCGCAAAGTGTTGCAGAAGCATGGAACCATTCCGAGCAGGGTCCAAATGTAAGATAATGGGTCCAACAAAAGCGACCAAGGAATGATGAACAGCATCCTCACGAACCACAATGAAATGGATTGCGTTTGAGATAAGGCTATTACAGGAAATCGCCTCATTCGGAATGAAAAACAGACCAATGCTTTGGAAGAATGCAATGGATTTAAACAATCTCAGCATGCCGAGTTCACCCGTGAGCTGCGAAAACACGTACTCCACCTCACCCGAATGCCTAAGCTGCCAGGCTGAGTCGCACGTGAGGGTCGCATACGCCCTTGCAAGACTACACAACACGCAATGGACACACACACACATTTAGACATGGCTGGAGGTCGAAAAAAATTACTCCCACCCCCCCTCGCGGGAACCCCGGTGTAGATGCGACGCATAGGGGGTTCCGTTGTTGTTTCCGTTAGGTTGATTCTCCCATCGCGTGAAACGTGCCGTGAACCCCCTGCCGCGGCTATGACGCAACGTGGCGCGGCTATGACGCAACACAGTCCAACACAATCAACTTTAATCCAATCCAATCCAAATCTAATCGAATCCAATCCAATGCCCTTCGCAAGAGAGTGTTCGCTATCGGAGAGGAGAGGGGGTGAGCGGCGGAGAGCGCAGCTCGCGCGGCGAGGAGAATGGGGGCGGGGTGTGGACGGACGACGACAACGCCGTATGGAGGGACAAGGCGAGTGAATGAGATGCCGTCGCATCTAAAACAACGTCCCGGCATGTACATATGTACGTATGTATGTACGTATCTTCCTGTGACACGGCCCGATCGATGCTCGCATGGACACAATGAGTCAGCAAAGTGATCGGTGAGGCGATCTCGTTCCACGTGTGTTACAATGAATGAAGAGTCGACGGTTATTTGGGGCAAATTACACATTATCAACCCAACTACATTTTTTCAGCTGACGTCTCCTACACCATACGCTAAGAACATCCTCCACTATTTCGCCCGTGCTTCTTTCTGTTCGTCATTTTTCCGGGCTGTTAGCGGTAAGAATGGCCACATCCACATTTACCGGAGTCATCCAGATGTTTCCCACTGACTTAGAGCGAGTTGAATTCTAATTTCAGGGGATTTCATGCGCCGAAAACTGCACACGGGATGTGATGCATGTTGCAGTGTGGGCTACGGATTAATATAGACCACCTGGGGATCTTTAATTCAGTATGTACCAACTAGCCCAACAGCACGTTCTGTTGAAGTGCCACGTTTGCCACCGTCCTCGTCTTTTTTGCGCTAAGCCTCCCATTCATTCGATACATGAAGGAACGGCAGAACAGCAGTCCCGAACAGTGTGACCTTGGCCCAAATTCCGGAGGGACGCCTCCCTCCACATTCTGTTTTTCCGCATTGAATGCTCCGCGTCGCGCTGCCAAGGGGAAGCACGCAGGTAGCTGAAGGAATTTCTTTCCCACGAAGTGCACAACCTTGGCAATATGTGAGCGGTAAAAAGCGCAAAGGCTCATGGGCACATTGCCTGCTACCGCGGAGTACCCACCACTTCCGGTTCAAGATCTCTCCTGCTCTCCCGTACGCCGGCGGCTTTCACGCGCGTGCGCGAGCACGAGGACGCGAATTCGACGCCCGGCCGCGGCGGCCGCTTTTCAAAAAAAAATAATAATAATAATAAAATAAAACGAAATAAAATAACGAAGGCGAAAAGCGAAAAACGCCCGCGTGTGGCGAGCTTCGGCCACGTTAAAGAACCCCAGGTGTTCTAAACTAATCCGGAGACCCCACACGTCGCGCCTAGTAGCACTGGTGCAGCTCCGGCGTGTTAAACCTGTAAATTTAGATTTCAAATCTTCCCAACCAAGCCGCGACCAGCCCGCCAGCCAGCCCGGCGTTTCGCACCGCGACGCCATAAGTTCCCCCAGGTGACGTCACAGCGACGTCACAGCACCATGACAGACAGCCAGACCACCCGGCTACTCGTTTAGAGAACAAACGCACGCACGATTACGATTTCCGCGCGCAGTTGTGTTTCATTCCCCCCTAGCTCGTACCAGCGCGAAACGCGCGCGAACCGCAGCCCTCGCTGCTGCGTCACTTGAGACGCACGGACGTTTCAAAGTGCGCAAGCGCCCGCCAGCTGCTTCGGATGACGTCAACGTTCAGGAACGCCGCCGCACTGTCACAAGCGTAGAAGGGGACACCGTCGTGCCGCACGCGCACATGCGCGAGGAACGCGAACCTCCCGCTCACACTGCTAACGAAGAAAGGGGCAGCCGTGGAGCGACGCGCTTTCGCCGTGGTGACCTACTGCGTACGTAAGCCGAGCGTCACAATATACGCGACGCCGCGTGACGGATTGGCGACCCCGGCGTAAAGTATACGTGCTTGCTCCACGCAGTGAGCCCTTACATTACAGGTCAGCAAACAGACGTCACTTGATGCGTTTCCGCGAGATTGGGAAGGTATGTGTTATTGCTCATTTTGGACTGCTCATAAACTGCTCCAAAGCAGCTCCGCCTTTTACTCGCCCACAGAATTTCTACCGCAGGACTGGCGAATAAAGAAATTCCGAGATTTTGAAAGTACTTTGGAGAAGCACGCGGCCGCCGGTTCTTGTACAGAAATGCTCACTAGCGTGCGAACAGGTCGGAAACCACAACTCGCATACGCACGTTTCTTTTCAAAGCCTCTTTATCCCTTCCCACCTCCTGTGCTCGAAATGGAAGGGGGATGCATAAACGATAGATATGGCACAGTCAATCTGACCCGACCACTGTATAAAAACACTCGATGGCGTGATTCTATAGCTACCCCTCGAGTTGCGTGAGGATAAGGTTCACGCTGGAAAGTCGCAGCCTGCTGCCCTTATCTCGAGCACAGCCAAAGAGAGAGAGAGAGATTTGCTTTCGGCTAAGGCCTCCTCATTCCAGGTGGCCCAAGGGGCGCCTAAGGTCTTGTGGACAAAGCTTGCAAAGTCTACAAAGCTTCCGCTGCGGCGTGGCCTGTTCCGTCAGCCCTCCCCCGCGGATATCGCTTCTGTACTTCGGGGCATAGCCATAGCACGTGTTCTTGATTGACGAAGCAGCCCTCTCAAGCGGGCCCTCGGCAGATGACGACGGCCGTCGTGATTGCACGCGTAATCAATGCGCACAAGCTAGGTGGGCGATCGGAACAGAGCTAATCCAAAAACGGCGAGCCGCTGTCCTGTGCCTCGCTGATGCGTAAAAGGAGGACAATTTGGCCTCACACAATCAGTGTTTTGTTGCCACTTCGTTATGGCAGTCGTCTATTGTTTCGACGCCCTCCGTTGTCCTATCTTCTCCCTCGTTGTTTATTTCCTCTCTTTCCGCTCCGTTACAAAAGCGGCTGATAACTACGAGGACCTTCGCGGCGAACTGACGCGGAAGCTGCGGATATTAGTCACTTTCTAGCGCATCCTGTCCGACAACGCATTGTCGCCGTTACCGATCGCACGGCCCGCCTATCTCTCGCGGTGCGCAACATACGTGCCCGAACCCTGACCGATAACGTGCCTTCCTCGGGGCGCGACCGTGAACGGGACGCCCTTATCGCCGCCCAAGGCCGTGGACGGCAGACGCGGCCTTGCACGTCTGGATTCCGCGCGGACAAGGCAGCGCCGAAGTGGCCCGCGTGCCGATGACGTTCGTATACTACGAGAGGAATGCCGCCCACACACACACACACACGCAACCCGCCGAAACCGCATCGAGTACGGTCAACTCGAGACGTCGCCGACGCTCGAAAGGGGAGGCCGACACACTTGGGGGGCCCCGTTCAAACTGGGTGTGATCAGCGAAGCTTTAAAGGGGCCATGCATGCATGACGACAATGCACAAGTTTGTTTTATTCGAAAGCTTTGGTGTTTCATTGTGCCCCCTGCGCTTGTGCGGCGGCAAACTTTATTCGCTGCGAAATTATTCAATCCAAGTTCAAATTTTGATTCTCCCGCCAATTCGTGTTTCGTGACGCCTGTGGTGACGTAACAACCAGACATCTTTAAGCGAACGTTGGTGCGCTGTTTAGACTGCAGCGGACTGTCGAATGTTTTGGTTACCGTTAGACCTCGTAGATGGCGCAACCATACTGCGAAGGACCGCTGTCCGTCTTTGCTTTGTTTCTGAACGCATTTGCCCCTAGCTGCTTCTTGTTACGTTACGGTACGTAGTAATCGTTTCGTGAAACATGGGATATGCTCAACAAACAGTCATGTAAGACAATGTCGCTTACGCCAGTGTCGTGATAGAAAACCCCAAAGCGCCGCACTGCTATGCAGCTATAAAAAGCACAGTGCGCGCAGTACCAACAGCAGTACGCACAGGTACTTCTATGTTTACGTGTATACTAGCGTAACTTCCATTGTTTCACGCCACCGTCCTTACTGCTATAACATGAGCATGCATTACACTTCAGCAAAAAATAGCTCGTTCTGCAAGCTCATAAGCCGTAACTAACTTGCGTTCGCTTTTGCTGGCCTCAACCAATCGAACAGCTGTGCATATGACGTCATGAGTTCCAGTGCGGGAAATGAGCTAGCGGGTCGCATGGCCATTCCCTTTTTTCCTGATTATGTAGCGGAAGTTGACGTAATTCTAACGAGGTAATGTTTCGAATGAACCAAACTTGTGTTTTGTCTGCACGGCTCCTTCAAAGAGATTGATTGCGGGGTTAACGCGCCGACTCTTCTCAGGCAATGAGGCGCGCCGTAGTGGAGGACTCCGGATCAATTTTGACCACCTGGGGATCCTTAACGTGCGCCGAAATCTAGAACACACGGGTATTATTGCTTTTCACCTCCATCAGAAAAGCGGCCGCCGCGGCCGGATCGCACCCGCGTCCTCGTGCTCGGTAGCCCAACGCCTTAGCCACTGAGCCACCGCGGCGGGTCCTTTCAAGGAGGCCATGGTGATAAAATACAAGTTTGTTGAATTTGAAAGAACCAGTCTTTGGTAACTCACTCGGCTCCATTGCAGCCTTGAAAGACTGCTTTACCAAAAAAAAAAAAAGTCGCGACATATTGAAAAACTTTAAAATTTCGCGCTACAGTGACGCAAACGGGCCAGCGCTAAAACAGTCTTCAATGTGTTAACTGCACGATAGCATCGAAAGCAATACAATCAAATGGGACCCGAGACCACAAATACAATACAATACAATACAATACAATACAATACAATACAATACAATACAATACAATACAATGGGACCACAATTGCACAGACATCTTGGCGACAGCTTATGTGGGGGCCGCCAATGCACACAAACAAGGCCTTGTGACGTCATGAAAAAAACGCCGGAAAGTGATTCGAGAGTCGCTATGCACTGCTTCATTCTCTTTTTCTTTATCACCTAGGTTACTTATTTGAAGTTCGCGACAGAATCGGTATCGCTGTTAACGGGACAACGCAATCTTTTTAATAATCAAAACTTGGTCTTCATGGCTCCTTCAAACACAACGCCAGCAAAAATGTAGTCTTGGTTTGTCGGAAACAAGCCGCGTCTGCAGTCGACAGCACAGCGTAGATAGAACGGTGGGTACTATAGCCGTCGTATGCGCCAAGCAATGAACGCAGACCATCCGGGATGAGCTAAAAAATCAAAACCCCTTCCTTGATAGAAAGATGGCTAAAATGCAAAGCTGTCTCCAAAGCAACCTGGGTCAAAGCCAATGTCCAACCCTGCTTGGAGAATGTAATCATCATCATCATCACCACCATCGCCAGCCGTCTGCACTGCCAAACAACACTCTGCGCGTCACGAGAGGTCCGTTAACTGGGTAAAGGCATCCCATTGATGCACCCTTTGTGTGAAGCCCGTTGCGCAAAGTTGGCTTTCCCGCAGGGTGTTTTACTCGGACGTCATGGCCATCACCGAGGCCTAGGAAGCTTCACTCTAATAAGGGATCCGGTAAAGCTAATAAACGAACCCGGTAACTTCAAACTCAGCCGTGACTGACGGCACGCTGCGCAGTGCCGTTGTAGTGAAACGAGAATATATCATTAAACAATCAATAACGTCTTCAGAGCCGCGATTCGAACAGCGCGATTGCGGCTCCTTTTTGCCCTTAATTTGGGGCTTCGTGAATTCACCTACCCATGAAACGCTCGCTGCGCGCAGAGCATGCAAGCCCCGAAAACCAAACAGCCTACAGGCCCAAATGTATCAGACGGTCGGTAAACAGACTCGGCGCTCGGGGGGAAGGGGGGGGGGGAGGGGGGGAACAACAACAAAAAAACACATCGTTCACTTATAGCTACTCGTTCTTTGTGCAGGAGGGTGAGTATAACTACCTCAAACAAACTACTGCCAGTGCATTCGGCTAGCACTTGACTAATAAGCTGCCCCTGTCACTTCAAACGTTTTTTTTAAAGCGAAAGCTTTCTTAATGGGATCGATGATGTCCTGTTAAAAAACTAACGCATTTGCCCGTAGACCGGTCGGTCGACTGAAAAGCGCTCAAACGATCTCTGGACACGCGGTACGTGCGTGAAACCATTGCGTCAAAACGCTTTAGTTGAAAAACGCGAAAAGGGACCGGTATAGATAAGACAATAACACGCATGGACCATGACAAAGAAGCACACCTTTATCTCGTAAACCACGTATATCGTTCGTAGTTGCGTTTACTTGCTGAGCGGAAGATCGTCGCATGTGGGTTCGTTCTTCGTACGCGGTTTGACACTTCGAACGTTTGGCGATTCATTGGTCGCACTCTTAGCGAAGACTGGACGCACTGATCGCTTTCACGCACCTCTCAAGTTCCTTTCGGAATGAATGGTAAGTTTTTTTTCTTCAACCGGTGCTTACTTACGGTAACCTTCGGGCTAAAGATGAGGAAACCACATAAAGAACTGGGACCGGCGCCGTGAAGAGAATGATACGATGTAACGGTTAGCGCCACGAAACGAACGTCCTTTATTAGGGCGCAAACTACGGTGGAAGATGTTCGGAGGAACACCAGTGCGCCACCAGTGCAACATCATGGCTACTCAGAGACGGGACCAGGCGTACATAGGGAAGGACAGGTAACTCAAAGGAGCGGTGGTATCCAGAAGCAGAGTAGGCTCGGAAAATAGCAGGACAGGAGAGTCGTAACTCCGCGGAGGGTCTATCGCCCTGCAGCCACCTATAGACTGATTCCCGTTTTAAGAGCGTAACTGGAACTTCACATTATACCACTCTTTTAAATGAAAGCCTAGGTTCTCACATCAAAAAACATTTCAAAATCAATCTGCCCTTCTCCAATATAACAGCATCTGGTCGTTTCGTTTTTTGTTCGCCCGCATTCTGCAATGTTGCTGCCCGACATCAGTCCTCCATTCAAAAAAAAAAAACAAAAAAAAAAGGACACGCTTTCTTTTTGTCCTTTTTTTGCGCGTTAGCTATCAAGTGTGGGATTGCTGTATTTGTGATGTACGGCGGTTCGGACACGTGAAGTTAACGCAACTGCCAGTTAAGTATTCCCAGAGTACTCACACACGCACGCCCGCACACACATTACATGCACGCGTACATACACGCAGTTTATAGCCACGGCCAGGGCTATGCTTACATTAGGGGGTCACAAAGCACCTCAGTCAAAAATACCTGCTAGAGAGTTGCTCAGATTTTACTCCCTTTCCCGAGTCTTGGTGTTGTTCGAGCGCTCGAATTACGTCATTACAGCAATGCAGCGGCTATTGGCCGGTTTCCTTTCAGTTTCAGCAATTAAGCACATTCGATAGCCACTTTAGAAAAGAAAAAAAAAGTCACAAAGCAGAAACGGAAGGCGTATCCGCAGCGACGAGCAAATAACGCAGTTCCACTCCGCGCTGGCGATAACTACAGCTTTCGCAGCGCTCCCAGACGCGAAGGAAAGAGTGAAAGCGTTTATCGGTAGTGCTGCAGGGTCCCTTTAAATGTCAGCAGTGTGTAAACGGAAGGTTCGACTAGACGCTTTCGCCTTCACATTCCAAGAAATTCCCAAGCACGCCGCCTATAATATTTTCGTTGCGCAAGCGGCATTGTTTTGGTCGCAGATATCGTCGCGGGAGTACTTCAGACGCGCAGTCTATGCGCGGCGGCGCCTACGCGCTCCAATCCATCATCGCGCCGCTGTATAAACAAGCCCCGACGGCGCGTACGAGAACGGCGGCCCCCACGATGCGGAAAAGCGGTAATCGTCGCTCGGGTCGCCACGCGGAGGCCCGTCTTCTACGACGTAGCCACATCGGAATGTGGAAAAGAGAGAAGAGTACATCTTCGTTTGTTCTCCTCTATCAGCTGCCAAACCGACACCAAACGCATGCTGAAGTGTAGTCACCGACAAATGAAATGAGAACACGGAAATACCGACCAGAACACGCAAAATCAAAGAATACGGATAGTGGAGATAAGATAACGACCCGATGGTGGTATATAGGCACGCTGCGCTGCTGGTTGCCTCGCAAGCAGCAGCGCCGTTTTCTATATCCTGGTGGTTCGGGGGGTCACTTCTTGTGGGAAAAGATGCCACGCATTTCAGGGGCTCGGTTCGTAACATTCACATTACGTTAGTGTCGGCGCCCTGTCCTAGACAGCAACAGCCGGGATTATCACGAGTCACGCACGGGCGCCCACACAAAGAAGGCGTCTAAGGTAACGCCATGATAACAAGGCCGAGAACAACGAACAGCTTAAGTGGCGCAGGCGAAAATACGTTAGCTGTTGATATTGTAGCCCACTAGTCAGATCGCAGATAATACAAATGGCAGAGAGGAACCGATGCATTATTCACGGCCGTCTCTCTTTACACCGCGTCTCAGGGTCAACCCCACAGATCTTTGGCACGGCATGCTGCAGGTAGTGGGTGGTAACGGGTCGAGGAATCGCCACTCCTTTACGGATGCCCTAGCGTGCGCTGCAGACAACTTTAGTAGGAAAAGTGCCGCGCTCACAGTCGCACCTGTCCGGTGCAACGTGCCTCTTGGGAAACACATTTTCCAACTTCGTCACCGTAATAAAGCAACGCTGCATTTAGACTAGCAGGGAAATAAATCCCGCTATTTGTGTGTTCCCGTTCATATTTTCGTGTTCACGCTTTATTTGCCCAGCCGTCTACCCGCCCCTGCCATGAAAAAAATTCCCCCGCATTTCCCCGAGGGGAAGAATGTGAAAGTGCGAATGCACGAGTTGAATTTGCGCGGTTCACACACACACAAACAACTACAAAGAAAGAAAGATGCATTTATTCACAGACACCTATTTGTGTTGTCGTTGTACTTGATTGCTAGAGCGGATCTCAGCTTTGAAATTTCGTGTCAGTACTCCTTTAAGCGGGTGCATTAGCCCTTCTCACGCCCGATTCCTGGCCAATCCCCCCACGTGGGTATGTGCCATGTCAGCGGCCAGGCAGCGCGCGCCCATCTTTGAAATTTCGTGTCAGTACTCCTTTAAGCGGGTGCATTAGCCCTTCTCACGCCCGATTCTTGGCAAATCCCCCACGTGGGTATGTGCCATGTCAGCGGCCAGGCAGCGCGCGCCCATCTCCCCCCGTTGCTAAGGAAGACGAGGAGCGCGCGCACCCGCAGCTGTTGCTATGCGGACTACGGCGGCGGACGATTCAGGCTCGCTTAAGAAGTGCATTCGCACTTAAAAGAAACTGCAGATGACATCTACGGTTACGGTTCAAGATGCACTTTGTAACGGAGTTACTTTATTTACGGTCTACACTCCACGGGCACTGAAGGTCGGCGAAGAGAGAGAGACTAGCAGCAACGGCGTGTAATCGCCGTGGCCCGCGAGAGACAGGGGCCAGATCTGTGCTTCTGTGGCTTAAGATGTGAGCGTGAAAGGTTGCGGCTGCCGGGTGCTGGCCAGTTTGAGCGAGATGGGGGCAGAACCGGTGTTCCAAAGTGTTTATTATCTAACGCCTACACCGAGAGAGAGAGAGAGAGAGAGAGAGAGAGAGAGAGAGAGAGAGAGAGAGAGAGAGAGAGAGAGAGAGAGAGAGAGAGAGAGAGAGAGAGAGAGAGAGAGAGAGAGAGTTGCTGGAGTCGCTGCATCGGTGACATCCATGATGGCATGCAGTCAATTCTTTTTTAGGGAGAGAAGGGGGGGGGGGTAATTCCGAGCCGCACCCTTGGTGCTGAGAGAGCGGTTTCTCTGATTTTTCTGGTTTCTTTAAAAGCGTTTGAAAGACCCAGTTTGGGGACCTATGCCTCATCCTCATCAACAACAGCCAATTTACGTCCACTGCAGGACGAATGAATACCTCTACCATCGACGTTCACCCGCGCTGTCCTGCGCTGCCCCAGTCCATCCTTTGCCTCTGAATTTCCTTACTTCGTCCCTCCATCATCAATTAACGGCCTTCCCCTTCTACTATAGAGCCGTCTCTGGGTGTCCATCTATAACCCCGCTGGTGCACCGATTGTCAGTTCGTCTCGCGGTACAGAATGCGAGGTGGAGGATTGCCTTATCTGCTGTCCTGATGATGCTGTAAATGCTATTTCCTTCGGTGCGCGTACGTTACGGTACGGCAGTCCCTGCGATTTTTTGGCGCATGATCAGTGGCTTCATGAGTCTTATCGTTTCTTCTCTCTTTCCTTAAAGACTTTCTCTGTTCTGGCGATTGCGATATCGGCTACGCCCCTCAACTCCCGGACCACGCCGAGCACTTTTACGTGACTGCTCTCAGGGAGGACATCCGCACCTATATTTTGGGTGACTTTTAACTTAGCCGCGTGGGGTCATCCGTCCTTTGCCAAACACAGCTGGCGGCGGAAACAGAAGCCCGGGAATATCGAAACGTAGTTCGAAAATTCACTTCACTGGACGCTAAATACCGGGTTTTATTTCAGGTCGCTTCTGCATGCTCCTGGTGTATGCCTTCCTTGATTTTCTTACAGACTGGCGTTAATCCTTTGCTCCCGTTTTAGTTTGGCGACTGGGTGCTGGCATCAGTTCCCGTGGAAAACGCGGCGCGGTGGCTGAGTGGGTAATGCAATGCGCTACTGAGACCGAGGGCGCAGGTTCGACTCCCGGCCGCAGCGGCCGTTTCTCTGATGGCTGTGTCTGACGTTCCGTCCAGACGGTACAATAACAAGTGCTAAAAGTTCCGTCCAGACGGAACGCGAAGAGAAATGTTTCGAGTTCCTTCGAGGGGAAACACAACTCGCGTTGAGAGCAGTCTTTCTTGATTTTTACCCAGCCGGCCAAGCCGGTTCCGCTCACTGACTAGCCAAATCACTGTTAATCATCAATCAGTATTAATAATTTCAGACGATCGGACTAACCTCTAGCTCAATCCAAACGGAACTCCAAGCCGCCACCCCACGCCCAACACCCCACAATATGAAACAGCGAGAGCACAATCGATTTTCAAACAACCGGCCAAAACGCTTCCGCTCACCGACTAGCCAGAGGAGTCACCTAATTATTAATCGCTGTCAATAATTACAGACGATCGGGCGTAACTAGCGATGGCTACGTCGGCCTTGGCTTCTGTGAGCGGTTGCGATTTGGGCGGTTGAGTAAAAATCAAGACCGACTGCCCTCGCCGCGCGCACTGTGAAGCAGGCTTGAAGTACAGCTATTAGAAAACGCTAGCCACGGCCACACACACACAGACACAAAAAACAAAAGAACCTCGGGAGAACCGAACCCGCGTCTACAACGTCCGTAGGCAGGGGCGCAACCGTTACACTAAATCCCAGGACGAGAAATAGCATCGGAAGCGGGGAAAGGGAAAAAGCAATGCAAGAGGACGGGTAAGTCGCTGCCGCACATTAAAAGAACGGCGCTTCTGTCAGTCACGCTCTCATGTTTTGCCTCTGCCAAGACTGACGTTTTGTTTTTGTTTCTCCGAACAATGTTGACATGTACGATGCATTCCGCCAGTTTCAGTAGTCTCAAACGGTCTCGCCAGCGAGTGCATACTTATTAATAGTTCAAGCAAGCTTTCAACTTTTCGCTGGGCGGCGGCATCGAGCGACAGAAACAGACGAGACCGAAATTCTAACATTTAGGAAGCACAACTAAGAACATCGTTTTTATTTTTTTTAACTTACACGGACGACCAGTGCAGACAGAGCCAATAATCATTTCCAATAGATCCGCGTGTGTTTTAAAACCTCCTGGTGCGGGATGTTGGAATAATTTCGAAACTTTCTGGCGACGCTGCACCCACCATGTCACCAACGGGGCCAGTTACTCCATGAGAACGAGGTTGCGGGTTCGATTCCCGGCCGCGGCGGCAGCTTTCCTGACGGAGGTGAAAAGCAAAAACGCCCGTGTGTACGAGATTTCGGCGCACGATAAAGATCCCCAGGTGGTCACAATTCATCCGGAGCCCTCCACTACGGCGCGCCTCATCGCCTGCGTTGCGTCGGCGCATTAAACCCTACAATCAATCAATACTCACTCAGCATAACAATGCAGCCTGACCTGCACATACGAAAGTAAATAAGCCCAGAATTGACCACTGAGGAACGCGTCCGGGCAAAAGCCGCAGCAGGCCGGGGCTCAAACACGCCGGCGGTACGCGCTTTCGTACACTGCCTCGGCGAAACAATCGAACGTGCTCGCTAAAATGAAGGCACTGACGTCAATAAAGTTCAATACCGGAGGCACGACGCAAGTTACTGCATCGCGTACAGCGAAAAAAGCGCGACATAATCGAGAGCGAACAAAAAGTTCTCGTCCGAACAATGGTCTCTCGGATATACAACGCGTTCACTGACCCTGAAACTATGCGAGACTTTGGACCAAGCCGCTCGCTCACAACTGTTCGGTACAAATAATAAAAAAAAAATGTTGGCGTGAATTACGTCTCCTTCGCTACTCTATCCACGACAGAAAATTGGTCGCACAGCGGCTCACTTTCAATTTTGCCGCGTTCCACAGCTCGCGCACCAGCTACTAGAACATTTTTTTACTATTGGGGTTATTGTAAAGCCGCCCCGAGGGGCGCCACGAGCGCGTTTTGTATTTTTGGGTCAAAACATTTTTTTTTTTCTTCAGGGGGTATTTTTATTTGCTAACACAAAAATCAAGCAATTAAAAGAACGCGGCGATTAGCACTGATTTTTTTATGTTTTTTTGTCTCAAATATGCCCAACGATTCCTTTATGCTCAACAATGTTGACAAGTATGAACATTGCCACCAGTTGGGTAGTTTGAAAATGTTCTGCCTATAAAAACGTCTCGTTCAAGAATTCTTTTTGACTTTTGGACGGGCGGCTGCATACTATAAAAACGTCTCGTTCAAGAACTCTTTTAACTTTTCGCCGGGCGGCTGCGTACAGACAGTAAAATTTTCGCGCTTAAGAAGCCTAGAAAATACTATCGCTCTTTTTAAAAAAAAATCCAGGTCCATTACACCAACTTGTTGACGCCGGTACACCTGCTGGCGAATTTTGCCGCCGGTGAATGCGCTGCGCCAACTAAATCGCGGAAACGTTCGTGAGCATCGAAATGTCGCCACGCGCGATAGATAGCAGCCGCATTCCGTCGAGCTGCGTTCGCCAAATCCAGAAATGTCACGCCAGTTTCTTGGCCTTAACACATGCAGATGCAAGATGCATGCATGCACGCATGCGGTATTCACGAAAGCACGCGAAGCAATGCCTCTTTCGATTTCCGCACTCGCTTCGAACTTTTCTGAGCGGATTTCCTTTACTTTACTTCTTGATTGATTCTAGGGTTTAAAGGAGCCATGAAGAGAAAATACAACTTCGTTTAATTTGAAAGAACTGACCCGCCGCGGTGGCTCAGTGGCTAAGGCGTTGCGCTGCTGAGCACGAAGTCGCGGGCTCGATTCCCGGCCGCGGCGGCCGCTTTTCTGATGGAGGCGAAAAGCAAAAACGCCCGTGAATACGAGATTTCAGCGCACGTTAAAGATCCCCAGGTGGTCAAAATCAATCCGGAGCCCTCCACTACGGCGCGCCTCATCGCCTGCGTTGCGTCGGCGCGTTAACCCCACAATCAATCAATCAATCAATTTGAAAGAACAAGGATTCAGTATCTCACTCAGCTCCATTACAGCCCCAAAAGATGTTTTTTAACGAAAAAAAAAAGCAAAAAGTATTTAAAAATTTCAAATTTTGAGCCACAGTAACGTGTTATGAGCAAGAATGGCGTCGTACGGGCCAACAATAAAACATAATTTCCAGTGCGTTAACTGCACGTTAGCATTCAAGTGATGCGGTCAAATGGGACTAGAGGCCCCATTACAGACGTCCAGTCATGTCTCGTCGCGACAGGTCAGTTAGGCGGCCGCCAATCGCACAAACAAGGTTCCGTGACGTGGTAGAAACGTTGCGGGAAACTAGGGGGGTGGCGACTGCTTCACCAACGCCGCCTGTATTACATTGCCTGACGCGTCGCGCGCTTTTCAATGGGAAGGGTAGGAACGCTTAGTTCAGGCACTGATCCGCTATGTGGCGCGTACCGGCGGACATCTCGCCTTACGTCACTGCTCGCGAGTCGCGAACGCTGCACCCACTTCTACGACGTGTGTCTGTCAGATTGCCTGTTGGGCTTCAAGGGTCGTTTCGCTTACATCTTAGCCACGACGGGGCGCTAGTTCTGTGGAGCAATGGGGATCTCGTTCAACGTGTCGCTCGCTTCATACTTGCTGCATTTTTCCAAAGATAAAGACGGAGGCGGACTGAAATAGTGTAAGAACATACTGATTGTCGGGTAGACATATAGCTAACAGAAAAAGGATATTTTCGGATGGGGCAGCCATTATTTTACTGATATTTTTCTTCCTGGAGTATTTAGATAAGAAAAAATTGCGTGCACGTTTTTTGTTCAGGCGCTCACTTCTACGATTACTTTCCAATAATATCACGTGCTTGTAAACTTCAGAAAATTATAGGAAACAAAAGGATAAGCAGCTGGGATCCCGCCACGCTGTCCTGCGCTTCTACAGTACGTCCTCAATTTTAGAAGTGCGTACCGATGCGGAGTGCGAACAGCGGGGTCAAAACAATACCTAAATGCGGAGGGGATAGAGGTGGGATGCCCCACTCAGAAAATTTCAGGGCCTGTGATCCGAGTAGATAAGCGCGCAAAGCCGGCATCAGCCCGCGGCAGCGCAAGGGATTTTGCTTCGTGACAAAGGAAGTTTTATCAGTGACAGACCAAGACAGACAGGCATGGTGAAAAACAAGAAGGCGTAGGAGCGCCGCCTCGGGAACGCTAAACAAACTTTCCACTATTTTGCGTAGTTTCTGAGAAGCGGCGCTGGCTGGCGGACACGAAAGCACGCTGGAAGGCTACGGAGCGGAGAAGGGTAGGAGAGAGCAACAGGAGAGTGGCTGTTTGGCCATTTTTCGCTCACGCGTTAGGCATTGTTTATACAGGCGGCGTTGGCTTCACACGTTTTCTTTAATATCTCTGTTATTTGTTCGAAGATTGCGATGATGTTGGTATAATTGTTATCGGGACTAAGCAATCTTTTTAATATACCCAACTTGTGTTTTGTATTCATGGCTCCTTTAACGCGCCGACGCAACGCAGGCAGCAGATGAGGCGCGCCGCAGTGGAGGGCTCCGGATTAATTTTGACCACCTGCAGGGGATCTTTAACGTGCGCCGAAATCACGTACACACGGGCGTTTTCGCTTTACTACTTCTTTCCCAAAACCGATTGTAATAGAAACAAGACCGAACGCCACCACTGCGAAAGTTCGCGAACACACCGACGCAAATCACGAGCACGTGCTCATCAGTGATTACGCACTCACGTCCGAACTCAGTCGCATACATAATCGCACTCCCGTTTTCAGTCCTGCTCACTCCGTATCATCCCTCACACGTACGTTTAAGCCCAAATGCGCACTCGTGAGCAAGAAGTGCTCGAGTACGCATGCTGCAGGATGCTCCCGAGACTAAAAATGCGAGTGCGATTATGCACCTTTCCATCCGTTAATCTTTAATCAGGACGTGTTCTGGGCTGTGTTGCGCATGTACAGTGACATCTTCCTGTCGACTGCGCCAATTATAGGGCCGCTCGCACAGAGAGAGAGAGAGAGAAGCTCTTTATTAAAGGAGGAAAGGCAGAGAGGTCTGCCAACATGCGTACGTCGACATGCTACTCTGCAGGAAGGGGAACGGGGAAAAGACAGATGAGTAGTAAAAAGAAGAGTAGTAGGTGAAAGAGGGGAAAAAAAGAGAGGGTCATATAAAGGGACATGCGGCGTAGCATAGACTGACCGCTTAAGGGGGGCTATAAAGTCTCGGTGACGCCAATATCTTCAAGATACCCAAATAGAGCATCCAGGACTTTCCGTTGAGATGACGGAGAATGCCATGGTCCAAGTAGCAGGCTCAGCGTAATTGGTCCAGGGTGAAGACATGTGATCCTTTGCTCTAACCGACTCCTTGCGTCAATGTAGGCGGAGCACTCTAGCAGGACATGCTCGACGGTTTCGGGGGCGCCACAGTTGTCGCAATGTGGGCGCTCGCACAGCTCACTGATAAACAGGCAGCGCCCATAAGGAAGTTTATTAAAAGGTCTACAAGCCCGAACGCATGAGTGACGTCACGGTGACTCCGAATTCCAACCGCATCCGCTCCTCCGCGCCTTCGAAAATACCGAGCGCGGGACCACCGAGCTGTAAAAACACAACGTATCGGCGATAATTATATACCGCAGCTGCAGCGGGACTGCTGCGACTGGCAAATAAAAAAGAAAAGAAAAAAGCAGTAGCTGCCTTTATTCTCTCGCGTTTTCTACTCGAATGAATGTGGGCGCAAGCCAGAGCGGAAAAGCGACGCTCTCGTTTGTGACGGAAGCGGGCGGGGTGACACGTTGACAGATACACGGAGTTCACTCTCGTGTATATAAAACACGCACGAAAAAAACGAGGACTAACGGAATTCGAAGCTGCCTCCTCTGCGTACCGAAACAAGGTGGGAAGGGTAGTGTGTAACAGCAATATGCCACGTGCGTCAGCGTGGACGAGCTACCGCGCGCTCAGCATTCTTTTAAATGCAGAGCATTTCTTAGCCTCGCCTCTTCCTGCGTCGGACGGCGTCCACAGCTCCGCGTCCGCAGCAGGTGCGCCTCTCGTCCTTCCCTCCTCTCTCTCAGCAGCAGCTGGCGCGCGCATGCGTCGTAGTCAGCCCGTTCGCTCCGTCGCGATCTCGGCGTAACAGGTGCCTGATAGTAGCGCGGTGGGGCCTGGAAGGGCGCGCGCTGCTTGCGCATGCGCGCTCTCCCCCCCGTACTGCTCTCCCTCTACTGCGCGCGCTGCAAATATAAAGCGGCTAGCGGTCGCTCGTGCTTCAGTCACTGCGTTGCTCCTTCCTTCCTTGGTTGACGCTCGCTCCACCCTAACGCGACTTTACTCTCCTCTCTCTACCCCAAACCAAAACCAACGCAACTACGACCCAACTACCCACCCTAACGCGACTTTACGCGGCGTTAACGACCCCCAATGCTCTGCATTTACTCGTGTTCCCCTCGCGGGAAGGCGCGGGATTTTTTTTTTCTTTTTTTTAAAGACGATAGTCTTTTTTTGGGCTACTTAAACGCAGAAATTTTGGTCTGTCTGTCTGTCTGTGACTCGATTCAGCCACCCGGCCAAAGTGAATTATTTGCGCAATAGTCTTATATACTCACAGCCAAATCTAAACGTCTTCTAAGTCCGGTGTCAGCGTCCATACTTGTTAACACTGTTGAACAACATCGAGTCATTACGCCAACATAAGACAGGAAATTAGTACACAAGGGACACTTACAGTGTTCCTTTATTTCAAAAATCATAAATGCTTGGTTTTCGCGATAGCAAATGAAATAATACATCAACGGCAGAAAACCGTCGCCTGCTGTTGCCCACGCTACCTGGCGGCATTTTAAAAAATCAAACGGCAATAGCAACGAAAGGTTCCACTAGATGTGATACACGTTCCGCTTGGAACGCTCGCGCAGTAGGGCATCGTGGTTCTACAAATGTTGTAGTAGGGTGCCTCGATTCACGCGCGTCTCCGCCGTACGGCAGCGCTAGCATCGAGGCAGCCGTCCTGGAGCCGTGGAACTCGGTAAATTTAAATTGACCTGAGAAAACATCTAGCGTGTTATCTTGGGAGGAACGAGACGGGAGAGGAACAGCATGAGAGGTGAGCGGGAAAGAGAAGGGAGGCCTTTACTTGGCAGGGGCGCCAGTCGACTATCGTCTTCCGCCGACATTTGCAACGAAAGGAGCAGATACGGGGCCAATTTTTCTTATGATGGCAGAGATACCAAAAAGGTTGCAAGGTGCTGCACCAGTGGGTGTATTAGGCCCGTTCAAGACACCCACACGTTCGGGGGAAGTAGCGACTAAAATTTGCCATCCATCCCTAAATGAAGCAGGAAGAAGCGCAAAAGCTAGAAGTCATTCCCTCCCCATCAGGGCATTCACGTCCCCTCAGACAATAAAGCCGTCCTCCTCCTGCATCAAACACGAAAACGTTTCTCCGTAAGCTGTCGCGCTTATTGCCGATGCTCGCAAGATCGGAGTCGGCAAGCTTGAGTGCACCCAAACGGCCAACCCGCGGTCATATTGCTACCTAGCCAAAATACGGCACCAATTAACAAATTTACCTCATAGAGCTGGCGACACGGGAAGTTCGTTCAGTCGGGGTGTAATGAAAACGAAGAAAGAGACGCCAACGCGGTGTAGCAGTACAGCCTATTTTGATCATCTTTCGGCTTTCGCATCAAACTGAAGCGCGTAAGCAGACTGAAAAGTTCCCGAGGGATTTCCGTTAAGTGGTTGGGGCAGGAATCATACAGTCGGAACTGCACAGGTGCCGCCATAAGTAATTGGAACAAGGATTGGTAAATATCACAAAATATTTGTCCCACTCGCTTCACGGTAGGCATTACCTGTTTACAGGAAGCTATTTCTATTATGGAGGACTCCTTTAAACGCACACCGACGCAGCTAGGGAGTTTCGGGAAGACGAATTTCCGGTAAATTTACTACAAGACCGTGTTCCGATAACTTTTGACGGCACCTGTACACCAGGCTTTATCCGCCGCAGCACATGGGACAAAAAAAAAATTCACGCATCTCCACGAAGTGAATCATGACGAGTGGGCGAAACCATAGGGATCGTCCTTACCGTAAATCACCCGTGAATTGCCCACTGGGGCATGTAAATGAGTGACGAGTGTGTACAGTATACGCAATTCCAATCCAATCCAATGCTCCTCGCGCATGCGCAACACTGCGTACACAGACACCAAGGGACAAGTCACGGACCAAGCGAGGTCCTAAGGTGTTTCGCCCCAAAAAACAACCACTGCCATTGTTTTTTTGTCGGCGCTGCGCAAAAAGCGGCAAAGCTTTTCCAGTTTATTTTTTGTTGTTGTTTTTCGGTCCCAGCTCGCAGCCAGTGCGTGGCGCCAAGCACGCGCGCAGCGGAGCTTCGACCCCGTTCTGCTGGCGGATGCGAGAGATACCGGAAGTATTCCCCGCGCACCATATGACCGACCGAAGCGCCCGCCACTTGCCCGCTCGTGATTAGATAGCCCGGATCCGGACACCCGCGGCCACATTCCACTGATGTTGTGGGCGGCAATAACGCTGCCAGGGGCCCGCTCTCACATCTATCTAATCAGCCTGTTTGCCGACGACTGGGAACGCGCTCCAGACGAAAGTGAAGGGGTGCTCGTACGGGGCTGCACCGCTCGAGTGTACTTTCGGCTATGCTGCAGACCGTTGGACGACGTTCCACCCTCGTGCGCGCTTTCTTGCGGAATCGGAAACAAGCCCAGAGCAGCTTGGAAGGCGGCCCAAACTGATAAACAAATAAGCAGCAGCTTACCGGGTTGATTTAATTACGATGCCCCTATAGAAACCAATTCCCACTTTAACAAAGCTACCGGGCCCCACGTATTAATTTCTTAAATCGGAAAAGCGTTAAGCATACGGGAAACTGCGGGAGGAATCGGACGTTGTTCGTTAAATTGAGAAATTTCAAATTAGTACAATCGAGTTTTGTAAAAGCGAGATTCAACTGTGCAAGCCAGTATTACAGGAGTAGCAACAGGTTACTATTATACGACACGCGAGCGGCCAGCGCAATTCTTACACGACGTAGTTCCCAAAAGAGCGCTATCATAGAGGCTGCCACCCTTTCAAACGGCCTTGGACACTGCTTGACTCAGTCAACCATGCATCCGAGAACCCCTGCTTTTAGTCTCGCATGTACCTTCTCCCTCGTGTGTTCACTTTATGCCTATTCTTGTTTTAGCTAGTAGAGCGCAGAACGACAGACTGGAGAGAGCTGCCTTAGAGTTTCTTTTGACCTGCTTAGATTTCTATTGAACTATTTCAGAATGAAGTCATTTCCAGACCAGTCCAGTCCATGCTCGGTTGGTGTCGCTGGCATCATTTTCCATACTCCATGCAACAAGAAGACTTTGGTCAGGTGGACGATCTCTTTGTGGATCATGCACGAAAAAAAAAAAAAGAAAACGATAGGCAAATGTTGCCAAGCCCGTTCAGAGTTCAGGGAAACCTGATCACCATCATCCGGAAACACCCTCCATGACATCACGCCGAGCCCATCGAAATAAACCTAGACGACCGTTCAATAGAAACTACTTAGTCACTGAAGGTATTAGGCCTTATTATACAAGCCAATACCAGAAACGACTTTGCAATGTTCGAACTGCGTGATATGCCTGATCAAGTCGTGCCCACAGTTAGGCGGGTCACCAGCCGGCATCGAGGGATGAAAGAAAAGGACACAATGAGAATAATTCAAGCTTTTTGTCACACCTCGCCTCACCTATGTCGTCCCAGACATGACCCTAACCGAATCTGACTTTGAAACACTTGACAGGATCATTCGAAAAGCATTTAAACAAGTCCTCGGGCTCCCGCGAGTACCTCGACATCCACGCTTTTCCAAATCGAGGAACTCATTGAAGGTCATCTAGTGAGTCGGCGCCTCCGTCTGACACATACTCAAGCAGGTCACTTTGTTCTTCAAAGCATCAACTGGCCCTTTGCAGAACAAACCCACCTGGCCCCTTTCAGATAAGCGGCGCAAACATATTTCCGTGACACCCCTCCCGAAGAATATGAACCCCGACCTCCATCACGAGCGCAGGACCGCAAGCAGCCAAGCCCACGAACGCTTATATGGCAATCGCTCTGACGTGACCTACACCGATGCGGCGAGCTACGCTGACAACCAAACCATGGTTGCAGTGACAACATCCAAAAACTACCTAATTGCATGCATCCGGACGACCTCCCCTCGAGACGCCGAAGAACTCGCCACTGCCTTAGCCCTCACCCAATGCTCCAGCAGAGTCATCATCACTGACCCTCAAGCAGCCTGCCGCAGTTTCTTGCCAGGGAGGGTCGCACCAACGACCCTACGGGCACTTCAACAGTACCGTCCACCTCACGCAGTGGCGATCGTTTAGACACCTGCCCATACCTCTGTAACGGGCAACAGCTGTGCACACCTACAGGCTTGCGAGCTGGCCCACCGAGCCCCCGAGGTCTCCGCAGCTCCAACGCCACTTCTCAACTATCAGGAAATTACTCTATTTTACCGACGCACAAGACGAAAATTCCCGTGCCCTCACCTATCCCTCAGCAAAATTCAGGAAATATCACTCCGACAATAGAGTTTTAGCAGTCCGCCTGTTTTGTCGTGTACGTAGTTACCGTGTTGACCGGGACCCGACTTCGCCCGTGCGCGGAAGGGCGAAGAGGCGCACCCAACCGTGACGAATGCGGAACAAACGGACTGCTAAAACTCTCTAACAAGCAGGGACGTACGTAAGCCCGGTTTGAATTAACTTATCGGTTCCCGCAAGCACACCGCTCTATGAAAATTTCGCCCAGAGCGGCTCTTCGATTTACAGTCTCGGACTCACCGCAGATAGTCCGCGGGTAGTCCGAGGATTCCCCGAAGCCATAGGGATACATGGGAAAATCGAATGCCGGACTGCTTCTCGGGGAGTCCGAGACGGTAAATCGAAGAGCCCCACTGTTGACCGGCTGCCAATAGAGTACCAAACTCTCCTGGCGACACGAGCCAAGACGGCTATGGCAACGCATGGATTCCCCCGCACTAGGGTTCCCCTCCCATTTTCCGAGTTCATTAAAATGCTCTCTCTCTCTCTCTCTCTCTCTCTCTCTCTGCTGATACAACATTCACACAGCAGCTCACTAACATCACATTCGGATGGAATTTTATGAAAAGCACATTAGAGCTCATAAATGCTCTTACACTTCCATCTGTTTTACGGGTCAGCCTGCAAAAACTACTGCTACACGGACAACAAATATGCAACGACACAGCGCTGTGTGACGCTGCCCTTTTGTTGTCCGCGTAGGATTGGTTTTTGCGGGCTCTCCCGTAAACCCAGTGGATTACAAACCAACCAGCTTATGAAGACAAAAAAACAAACCTCTTCAATTTGAAACAGCTAGCCTTTGTCAACTCATTCAGCTTCACTCCAGCCACAAATAACGTTTTTTCAAACGAAAAAACGAAAGAAATATTGTAAAATTTCACGCTACAGAGATGTAATATGAGCAGAAGTGGTGTAACATGATCCAGCATTAGAAAACATGGTTATTAGTGTGTTACCTGCACGTTAGCACCCAAGGGATACAATCAAACAGGCAATACCACTGCCTAGTCATGTTTCTTGGTGGTAATTTAGGTCACAACCGCACAAACAAGATTCCGCAACGTCATAGAAAAACCACCAGCAAGTGGCTCGGCTGTCGCCACTGTTCATTCTTTTTTAATAGCTTGATTATTGATTTGAAGTGTCCGATAAAATTGGTACCGTTGTTATAAAGACAAACTAGTCTTTTTAAAGACCCGCTAGGGGAACCCAGCCAACGCAAGAAATCCAGAGCCTGTAAATGATGCAAGAAGGAGCGCTACGGCGTGCTTGACGAACTCCCCCACAGGTGCTCTCATTACAGTGAATGCGGTCTACTGTCACCCGAACAATGAATCGCAAAATGCGACGTGAAGACAACGGGTCCTTGCAGCACGCGCTAAACGCTGCAAGACAACCTAACAACGTCCGCTTTTCAACGTGCATGTTTTGCTGTGAAAGGGGCGGTTTTAAATCACGCATGCGGCGGAGATGCGTTATGCTTTTGTTAAAAATACCTGGGCTGCGTAGCTGCCCCCCCCCCCTTCCTCTCAACAAACTTGTGGCTTGTGCAACCTTTAAAAGAACTCAAGCTGCTCCAGAATTACAGCGCTTGTTTTCTGCGTGACTATGAACCAACACGCTCATCCCTTCTGCTCCAGAATGCTCGCAAGCTATAGCGAAGTGATCAATCTGAATATCAGCAAAATAATAGCCCGCACAAAAGAATGCAACCAACCTTTATCAGCTAATTATTTATCCACCCTACCAGCAGAGAATGCTATACTTGTACGATTTAGAGCACTATCCCACGAAAGGCAGCAGGATACGAGTGCCTTACAGCTGACATGTCACCTACATGAGCCATTTCAGCATCACACGGCCTTCCATGGGCCCTTGCTCAGTCAACGGGCCATTTGTTCATGCAGTGGCAGGGAGCACCACAAAACCCCACAGGCAAACTTTTTTTTTTATTTAACTCGATACATTATTCTTTTACTCATATTTACTCATAAAGGGCAATTCCAATTCGCAGATGTAAGGGCCATCAGCCTTATGCTGTGTTCAGACTACGGGCATATCATACATAGGCTATAAACAAAAAAAAAAACCATGTACCGGAGAGTTAAGTTGGCTGAGGCATCACATTACACCACTGCTTACAAATAACACAATTGCAACAGCAGGTTGAAGCAGGCTTTATGCGGAATGTACACTGTGTCACCACTTTGCTGCAAGAGTGAGGTGGCGAAAAGCGTGAATTTTTTCTGGGTGTCTGACGCAAGCTACACCTCTCCCCAATTTTGCTACACTTTTCAGGTGCTATTCACGTGTCTATCAACCTAATTAAGGTGTACAACCGTAAAGGCTCCATGAATACCAAATACAACTTTGCGTATATTGAAATAATTAAAGCCGGATTCCGAGTCTGCCCTCCACTCCATGTGTTACGTCGACTCGGCTGAGTGGAGGATACCGCAATGTTCTTCCAAGGATCTCTTCGCTTTCAAGGATCCATTCGACTGGAGTGCCAAGTGGAGGAGGGATTCAGAATACCAGGGTTTAGTATTCTGTGACTCACCCCAGGAAAACGTTTCAAGTGAAAAGGCCGACGCAATATTGAGAAACTCAAATTTCGCTCTAAATGACGTCCGCAGCAGTGTAATGAGGTAAAGCACGAAAAACAGGTTGATCGAAAAACAGGCTGTTTATAATTCTATGCAAACAGAAATGGAGCAAAGAAAAGGCATTTTACAATGGCTGCCGAACAAGGCCTGGTCACCTTAAAGTTAATGCGGCTAGAAATCATACCCGACATGAATGACTCCTGTCAGCACGACGAGATTTCACACACACAGGCACTGTTTCAATGAAATCTGACAGCTCCTTTTTTCCTTCGTTATCACTCCACTATACTCCCACAGAAGGTCACCAAGTCGGGTTAAAAGGGCAGCCCATTGTTTTCATCTGTGACCGTTGGACAGGTTGGAATGTAATCAATCATTCGAATTACTTCGCCGTTACAGAGAAAGGCAAAAAGAAAAGAAAGTTGAAAGGTCTTCCGCACGCTAGAGAAGCATTAATTTGCTTTGGACGCACAAAAAGCTACGTACATTTGTACCCTTTCTTGTCATTTCATTCTAGCACGTAGATTTCACTATTCAAAAGGAATAAATAACGCTGAAAATTTTCTTTTACAATGAAGTAGATGCTTCATGCTTCATTTCCATTAAAACTCCTTATTTGCCAAAGTCAAGCGACACCCTTCATAATGTTAACTACGTAGTACAGTAAAATATTTGCTTTGATGTCGGTTCCCACATGCTATGATTGTGACTTCTTTAAAATAGGCAACCAGCAAAGCCAAATTAACCTGCTTGTGGGAAACTTTCGTGACAAGAAATGGAATGAACAGCCACGCAAGGAGCTCTATTAGTTGACATGCAAGAAGTATAAATACAAACAAATAACTTTTTTCTTTTTGGAAGGGACCTCTCAATTACCAAGTGGTATGGCCTCAAACGTAACTGTTGCATTCAACTTCCCCCATCACAATACCTGGTTGTAAACAAACCAATTTTTCACACTATTGGGTCAGAGGTGGAAAAAACAATACTAACTCCCAGCACACCTAAGCACTTCACATTAGTGTCGGTAATTCTGTAACAGCACATGAATAAAAAAAAATCTCAGGGACGATCCCTGCTGGGTGCTACACGGATTACAGCGTCAGCAGAACAATCTTGGGATGGGATTCAGACTCTCACATGACTCTTTTGAGTGCACAGTGCTGAGCATGTGTAGAAAGTGGTGATGATGAGTAGATTGTTCCTCCACCCGCTGCGGTGGCTCAGTGGCTAAGGCGTTGCACTGCTGAGCACGAGGTCGCGGGTTCGATTCCCGGCCGCGGCGGCCGCTTTTCTGATGGAGGCGAAAAGCAAAAACGCCCGTGTGTATGAGATTTCGGCACACGTTAAAGATCCCCAGGTGGTCAAAATTAATCCGGAGCCCTCCACTACGGCGCGCCTCATCGTCTGAGTTGCGTCGGCGCGTTAAACCCCACAATCAATCAATCAATCAATCAGATTGTTCCTCCACTGCTCTAGTGGAGGCAACACAATGATTTCGTTCCTGATGTTATGGCGAAAGACTTTTATACAAAACATGACATCTTTCTTAGACAACTACTTTTGGTTTTTTTTTTGCCCACCCCCTACAAAGGAGCATCCATTTCTCACAGCTACATTGATCATATCTGGTGACCATGAAAGATAGACATATCTTAAAGAGCATGGCAATTACAGCTAATGCAGCAAACAGAAATTCCCTCCTGCCTTCCCAGACAGTCCACAAGAGCGTAAGGCGCACTCTGTAAGTCTAAGACAGGTCAACTTTTGATTCCGGAAATTACACTAGACTACTTATTACATTTATGCTGTTGAGTCGTGGCATGTACACCTGTAGCACTTCTTGTTGCGCGCTCCCCACTATCCTCCCCATTGAAACCCCGCCTAAGGCTTACTCTACTGGCCTACTTTGCTCAGGAAGGTGTGAAGGACTTCTCAGTTTTTATTGCTCTCTTCCTTCCATTCCCAACAGTGTATGAAAAGCTTTTCGCTACTGCTGGAAATTCTATGCTATCTGTTACTTGAATCAACGCCAATTTCGCGTGCAAAGCTTAGCTATGCTTGGGCAAGGGTGTGCTCAATGACGGAGAGAACATGAACGATACCACAGTAATGTCAACAAATAAAGACGGCCAAAGACTTTGCAAACAGAACCCCAACGCATTGCGCAGATATAATTGCAATAACAACATGTAATATCAAAATACCAGTGTAATGCCATCAAACACCACCACACTGTACTAATGGCATCGCAATGTTGTCGGGTGATCATGAAGCTGTGCTGAACGATCACATTAACAAATCGGATACTCGTTTGGCAACACCATTTCCCTGGGGTGGTTTCATGGATGCATGAGGCGTGAGATTCAGAGTATTGAGCATGCACACAGAGTGTTCCAAGAGGCATGCACGTGTGACCCCCGAGTTTCATAAAAAAGCCCTTTTCCAAAACCCTCTTTCCCTTGTCTGCCCCTGCATCCCTTATTAAACTAGGGTGTTGAGAATGGACTGGGCCCAACTAAATTGGTGCCGTCACGCCTGAAAGTGCTCTTTGGAGTGTTGGGCAAATTGAGGTGCCCCTTTCGTTGATGTGTGACACTCATTTTTTTAGGAAGTTTTGGTAACCACTGTCAGAAACAACTTCAAGCTTTATAAAAGGCTTTCTTAAACACATCAGACGGTGACCTGAATGCTTCCTTTGTCTAAAAAATTTATGTGCAAACAAAATTATCGCATAAAGGGGAAAATGTTACGACTCATTCAATGCTTCAAATGAACACTCAAAGACCAGTTGGCCTATATCAGTACATTAAGTGCCCTGAATGCGAATATATAAGCACACGGCAGCAGCATTGCATATTAATTAATAAAAGTAACTTGCATCAAACCAGGTATTGCCCCAACCATTTTCCCACAGTACATTTTTTAAGTCAAAATTGTGAATGATTATACAAACTAGTAAAAATAATCCAAAACGTTTTTCTGCAAAAAAAAAAACAGTAAGGTTGGGACATGTAAATGCAAAATATATGCATGTACGAACATCTGCTCAACGCGTTTTCAGCAATTATGCATTATTAAAAAGGTTTTCTCACTAGAATTGGTGGTAAGTTTTATGTTTTGCCTTGTTGTGAAAGTATTTTCAAAAGGTTTATGTGGCTGAACGTCACAGATATTGTGTCATTTATAGGGGGGACTATAAAGGTTGAACAAATTTTTGTTTTAATTAAATGACCGCACTACCCAAACCTGTTCCAGCCTTTGTTGGGTGCAAACTATGCCTTTTTTAGAAATATACACTTAAAGCTGTCATTTCTCTCTTTTGTAGGTTTCGCAAAAGGTCGCGTCACACATCATGAAGATTGACCGCCTACAAAGTAACTTAAGGCATTTCCTACAAGAGAGGTGCCCGTCACCTAAGAAAAGCAGTAGAAGCTACTCAAGCGATTTCCCAGCACGACAGCTGATGAACCAATGGATGAATTGAGGGCTGGTGAACATGTCGTTGAACCAACTGTGCCAGTGATTTGAGTTTTCCCGCAGGTTGTCATATATAAATACACAAGGACGGCAAAATGAGCAACAGCTCTTACGGTAATCCACATAAGTCCTCTGACAGCACGTCCAACTATTCAAAACACTGGAGCCAAATCAAGACTGAAACACAACTTACCAGCAATTATAATAAAACCACCTGCTTAATAATGTTCAACAGCTAAAGTTTGTGCCATTTTGAAACTCGCCCTGAGCAAGAGTTCCCGCAGATTTATTTTACATTCCTGATACCTGCTTTCATGTTTGTTCCAGGTGGCCACTTTTATGGTAAAGGCAAAAAGCAAAAACGCCCGTGCGTTCAAGATTTCGACGCACGTAAAAGATCCCCAAATGGTCAAAATTAATCCGGAACCCTCCGCTAAGGTGCGCCTCATCGCCTGTGAAGCGTTGGCACGTCAAACCCCACAATCAATCAAATTTTTGTTCCAGGAAACTGCTGGAACAAGCTCCACCAATACCGTTCCACAATTCACAATCTGCGCCATCCCAAATTGTGGGGCAAGAAGGTGTATGGGGCGGTGATACCCATTTCCACGGTTTTGGCATTTTGAGCATTAACAGGCAATTTCTGCTTGCCGCATGCGGTATATTTGCCTTCATGGCCCTGCAGTCTACCAATAGAGGCCAACTCGTTTCTACACTCAGTGCCCCTACCACTGTAAGCATCAATTAATGTAACAACCAATGCTACACAAGTCAGATTACTGGCGCAATAGAAAATGTGGCCAATCCGACCATCAGCACCAGTGACATTGTTACAGTGCCCAGTGGCCAATCACCCGTATGGTGTATAACCAAGAGGGAAGAATGAACTGTGTTGATTGCGATGCTGACTGGCAAGAAGAGGGGGATGCAGAAGAACGTGCATGCTACCGCTGGCTGACTGCTGACCTGCCCCCATTCCCGCACCTCGATTGGCCTGTCACAGACCTTGCGAATAAAGCCCGCCCCATTCGTAACGTCCGCAACAATATTACTTATTTCCTTAGGTGCCAACAGCACCCTTCTTGCTTTCTCTACTCCAAGATGGTCCGTCCCTCTGCAGGCATTGTGAGATACTCCTTTGCATTGGAAAAAAATGACAGGAAAAAAGATGCTAGGTTTAATTGCTCATTACTCAACAAAGAAAGCTTTGATTGCTGTCCAACGAAAGCCAAAAGAGCTTTTAAAGCTGTAATCCTTCCGTAGAAATAAAAAGTAATTCAGCCATCAGTGTTCATCCAGTATCAACTGCTCTTTTGGGCAAGTTCCTGTGTAAGTTGTGCAAAAAGGCCTGAGGCGGCGATACTCATCTTTACTTTATCACCATATTTCAATTTACTTAAGAAATCCTGCAAGCAGCGTGCAAGAGTGTTATGGCCATCATCTTGGCAAGCTAATCGATTATCTAGAAAAGATTCTTTTACTGTTGGCGTCCCTCTAGAGATTAAACATACTGCAGCAAACACACGAACATCGGTCGTCAAATCTACTTCGATTCCTTCGGTTGGCTCTTCTTACAGTAGTGATGATTGGCCAATCTCCTGCGCATACACGTGCAGTCTACTTGATGGCCACAACTGAGAGATTACAGTCATTCATCCACCAGCCGGGCGTGTCTCTTTTCCATGATGACTTCCAAGTGTGAAATTTGGCTGACAGAACACATTCTGTGACAAAAAGCAACTGCGGCAACATTTTGATTTACAATTTCTCGCTACAGAAGGAAATCGGGTCTCGCTACTGGGACAAAACATACAAAGAGAGTCTAGACAACAATCTACTAAGTGAGCAATTCGACAAACATACACGAAGAATTTTGCGCCGAAGGATTCACTGCTCAGAACGGCTTTCAGGAGCGCTGCCCAAGCTAATACCTTATTCCTTTAAACCTATAACACACACTGTCGTCACCGAATGGAGCAGACTGTTGGATTCATTGTGGCAACGTAACGGACTGTGGTTAAAAATACGGATGAAAGGAACGAAACGAGACAATAGTACAGGAAGTGCAGAAAGCACATAGGGAAAATAGGGGCAAGGATACCATCTTGCAGAAACTGCTATGATGGTGGTCTACAATATGCGAAGAATCGTGTACGAGGACTCACAGTGTTGCCAACAAGAACAATGTGACGTAGTTTGTGGCTGCCTTGCTGTGGGGCACGTCACCAGGAAACCCAACACCATCACTCACACAAGCACAGTCATTTGCTTGACTCGATAAAACATAGACAAGGCGGTGTTAGCGAATCAGGGCAGTGTAAAGGAGCCATGAAGACAAAACACAAGCTTGGTTCATTCAAAAGATTGCTTCGTTAGAATCATGCTGACACCACTTTTAATGTAAACTTCACTCAAATTAGCTATATAATTAGGAAAAAAGGGAATGGCCATGCGACCCACAAGCTCATCTCCCGCAACAGAACCTATGTCATACCAGCCTGTTCTGCGATTTGCGGAGGCCGGCAAAAGCAAACACAAATTAGGCAGGGTGTATAAGCTTGCCGAGCAAGTTATTTGCGCCTAAATGTAATGCATATCCATTTTACAGCAGTAAGAACTGTGCGGTAAACAACAAAAGTTACGAAAATACACGTAAACATAGAAGCACCGATGTGCACTGCTGTTGGTACTGGGCGCACTATGCTTGTTTTGGCTGCACAGCACTCCGGCGCTTTGGAGTTGTCTTATATGACGCTGGCCGGTTGGCGTAAGCAACGTTGCCTTACGTGACCGTGTGTGTCGTGCATACCCCATGTTTCCCGAAGCGACTACTTTCTACCGTAACAAAAACAAGCCAGGTGTAAATACGGCCAAAAACAAAGCAACGGCGTAGGGCTGAGTATGCTAGGACCATCGGGGAGGTTTAACGGCAGCAAAGCTGCAGAGCCGAATGGCGCAGTAAAAGTTCATTTGTATACGCGCCGTTATGACTTTATTGCAGACGTCACCAAAACAGACAATTTGGCGGAAGAATCAATATTTTAACCTAAATTGATTAATTTCTCAGTGAATACGGCATCATCTGCTGCCACGCAAGCGCTGGGGACACTGTAAAACATGAAATCTTTCAAATAAAACAAACTTGTATTTTGTCTTCATGGCTCCTTTAAACCACCTAAATGTAGTTGTTAGCAACACTCAAACTGACAGCGTGAGCCAGCATCGTTGTCTGTACTCGGTTTTGCTTCTGTTGTGTCTGGCATAGCTTGAGACAGCACAAGGCAGTATTTATCCTTTGCTTTCATACTGTTTTAATCTCGCCTCTCTTTAAAGGGGCCCTGCAACACTTTTTCAAACTTTTTTCAAAATCCTAATGTTTGCAGAACGTAGTCAACCAACACATTCAACTGCTTAGATTAGCAGGCCGCAGGGTACCCCAGCCGAAAATTACTGCTCTATGCCCATCAGGTAACTTAGAAACTTGCTCAAAAGATCTTTTTTCTTGGAGTTCTTCAACCACTGTAATTACACCATTACAGTGGTGTAGTGGCTACTGGAAGGCTTTCCTCTAGTTGCAGCAATAAATGCATTCACTAGTCAAAAAAGCCACAAAAGCAAAGCAGAAACGAAAAACATCTCTGACGAGCAAATTACACAGTGGCACTCCGTGCCGGCAATAACTATAGCTGTCACAGTGCTTCCAGACGCGAAGGAAAGAGAGAAAGTTTTTATCGGAAGTGTTGCAGAGTCTGCTTAAAGTTGGTTTGTTTTGTAGTAGCAATTACTTCGTAATAGCAATCTAGAGTGAATTTTTAATTAAAAGAATGCTGTATTGTTTATGTAGTGTTTGTTCTGCCCCAAATTTGCTCCATAGTACCAGAAATGCTTTTGCTTTTGCAAATAACAACGCTGAAAGCCTGCTGGGTTTCAGTTTGGCAAGACATGCTTCGCAAATAAAACATAGAAGACACAACACACCCAAGGTAGCTACTGAGGTCGCTGCGAATGCTGCACAGTGCTTCTGATGCCCTGTAAGACAGTGGCAGGCGTCCCAAGATAGCTTGTGCCGTAAAGAAACAGTTATCAGGTTCGCGAAGAAGGGGTGATGGAGGGCCTCTCAAGTGGCCCGATGGCTGCAGTAGCCCGAGAGATGCCGACTTGATAAGAAAAGCACAAGCCCTCGACCTCCTCCTCGAATGATTACCGCCGGTGCCAACGTGCAAAGTGCGACCATTGCTTACGCCTCTGAATACCTCACAACTAACGGTCGGAAGCCTGCCATGACAGTATGTTCAGCACCAAAACGAAGCACATCCTGAAGTGCACAAAAAAAGAGCCGACACCATAGCATTGCTGTCTGTCTAACATATGGTACAACTTCGACACCCTAATAAAGGCCAGGCAACCCCCCCCGATACATTAATTGTGCAAGCGCCCTAACACCATGCTACAGAGCGTTCTTTGAACCAAATGTCATTCAACTCAAATGCCACTATTGAGCTGCTACACGGCACTTCTCAAAGATACAGGGTTCAAATGCCATTTGAGGGTTCTCAAAGGCCTTTGAAATGCAAACATTGATACTCTCAAGTGCAGTTTCTGCATACTGCAATTGCAAAAATAATTATTTACAAGCAAACTTGCATTTCAAATGGCGTGTTCCCAATACTTTTTCATTGTTAACCCGAAAGTGTTTTATGCCCGGGTACACCAAGATCTGACCGGCGTCATGTCCGTCACAGAAATGACGTTGCCAGAAAAAGTTTTGTTGACACGGCGGGGCCCGGATTTGAGCCACGAACTCTCGCGCCGCAGGGGAGGCACACAGCGCTCTGCCCACTGCGCTACGAATTCAAGTGCAAGTGGGTCTACGAATGCGCCTCATATCTCTCCCACTACTTTCTTCATTCAGATGCCATCTAGGAGGTGCTGCCTCCTAGGAGAAGCAAAGCGAAGTAATTCATCATGACGCTAATGAGCGCCGACAGTTGGCACCTCGACGCCCGCGTCTTCGTGTACGAAGGGCACGAGTGAACTGAGTCACCGTCCGCCACCTACTGCTTTCGGTTCCGTTTCGTTCGCACGGTTTTCAAGGGGCTGTGGTTTCAGTCAGATTTACACTATGCTCTGGTGTGTGCAGTCCAGTGTCTAACGTTGATGCATCTTAACGGTGCCACACCGACTTAATATAAATAGCAATGTGCAAGTTCATATGGATGCACAATAAATGCTCCTGTGAAGGCACATTTCACTTTCGTGTTTTACCGATTCCTATGAAAGAGGCATCAACCACAGTTTTTTTTAGTTTTCTATCGCTCAAGCTACAATAACAAGCTGACTTTGTACTCTCAACACGGAGGTTTAAAAATAAAAGCAACAAAGAACCACCTGCAAAATGGGTGTCCCCCCCCCCCCAACTGCACAAAAACAATTGCCCACTTCCCCCCCCCCCCCCCCCCCCCCCCCCCTTCCCGCAACAATGGGTTTGAGCATGTTTGGCTCACAAAGGTTTGACACGTTTTGAGCATGTTTGTCTCACAAAGCTGTTTTGTTGGCCCAGTTTAACTCTGAAACTAAATTATTCTGCAAATATAACAGAACAAAACTGGACAGCAGTAGCGGCACTAACACGTGGCAGCGCTCAACTGCCTTTGAGAATTGTCGTGTTGATCAGTGGAACTCTTTCCAGTTCAAACATTTGAACCTTCAAAGGCCACGCGACTTGGATGTCATTTCAAATGCCTGTGTGGCAGGGGTGTGACAGGTCTCCTCTTGTTCCTTTCTCACATTGTACACAAGTTGAAAACCCCTACTCACATGTGCACTGGTGTGCACGGTCATTTATCTGCATTCCAACATGAAGCAAAAAGCTCCCTCACACATGCATAAACGTGTGGCGTTATTTATGTGTGCGTGTGTATGTTAGCGCGCATGTAATACACCAAATTGTAAATACGATTCGGCATAATAGATTGTTCTTTCATTCCTGAACCTCGGCACTGCCGTTTCATTTATTTTGTTTTCTGGTAATGAGATTCTACCGTGCTGGTGTGTTTGTGCGTACATATAGATATACATACAGACAGATATATACATATAAAAATAAATACATGCAGACACATTACTGGGGATATATCAAAATACTACTTTAATTCAAAAGGATGAGCTGTTGGTAATGCACTCAGCCCCACCCTAGCCAAAAAAAAAATTCCCCCGCATTTCCCCGAGGGGGAGAATGTGAAAGTGCGAATGCACGGTTGTCGGCCCGCTTGCGGCGCTTGCGCTCGGCCCCCGCAGCCCACCGCCTCGCCGCCTTCTCTTCCATCTCTTCCATCGGGTTTGTAGTATCACGTGTACACCACGCAGTTATCAAGCCGCTATAACGCCGCTGAGTCGCCAATGCACGCCGCTGACGACGTAGTTTGAATGCGTTAAAGATATAAGGCGCGTTACTGACAACGTCAGCGTCGCGTCCATGGCTTATTCGGTAGAGCGTCGGGCTGCGGCCCGCAAAGTCCTCGGATCGAAACCTGGCGCCGGATGCTGTTTCTTCTTTAAAGAGCACTGCGGACGCCGCCGACGCCGCCGCCGCCGCCGACGCCGGCGGTGGATGGTTTGGGGTCGCTTATAAAGTGCATTCGCACTTAAAACTGAAGGAAAAAAAAAGAACTGTTGTTATGAGGACGACGAACGGGGCCGATGGGTACTCCTTGAAATGTGGTATTACTACAACACGACGAAAGAGGATGGGAAAAGGCGCAACGTGTTGCCATTGGCTGACAGATGTTAAGTGGACGTCATGTCTTCGGTTGGGCACAAGGCACGAAGGGTTCATCTCGTTAAAAGGTTTTAAAGGCCAACTACACTCAAATTTCACCTCGGTCAAATTTACTTTGGACGTACGGTACATACCACCAAACCAACTGGGGAATGACTGGAGGCCCCGTGAAAGGTGTTGTTAATCAGTTAAAAACATTTAAATATGGCGCCGTCGCAGGCGCTGCTGCACCTGCCGCTGGACTGGACAAAAAGCCATGAAACGGAAGTGACATTGCAGCTGGCCCTGCTCTTTTTCCTACGGCCAGCCAGGAAAAATCGGTCAAGATCCGCCGGGTGTGCTTCCTCCCGCTTCTTTTACGGCTACCCACGGGGCCCCTAGGCCAGTGGCTTCTGAATCACTTTTAACTTACAGGGATATTACCCTGCACCACCGCCTCCTCCGCCGAACTCTGCCTCCACCCCACCCCTCCCTCACCCCCGCTGCAGCTCACATGTGGCGCATTCTGCAAACACACACCTTCCCCCATCGCACCCAACTGGTCCACACACACCCCCACATTTTCACATCCCCTAATTGCTCAGTATGTGGGGCTCTGGACACCCACTACCACTCCCTTTGTGAGTGTCCAGCCTCTCCATATCCCCCTCTCCCCTCCCCCACCCTCTGGGAACAGGCCCTGGGGAGCCCAGACATCTCCGATCAACTATTGGTGACGTCGCGGGCACTGGATGTCGCGGAGGCCTTATGGTCTTCCGCCACCCCCCCTTCCTAATCCCAGAGACTAATAAAGTTTGTTCTCTCTCTCTCCCCTACGGCTGCAGTGAGGGTGAAGCGTTGCGCGCAGGTTTGCTTTGGCCGGTCGCACGCCGGCTGCAATGTCGCATCGGCCTGGCCATTATGGCCGTGCTCTTCTCAATTTCGGTTTCGTATTTTCCGAATTTTGATGGTCGTTTGCGCCGTGGATAGGCGTATTTCAGCCGTCATATTCCATATCTTGCAGTCTTTTTAGGTAGACTATACGGCAATAACGTTTTCCAGAGGTTGAAATTTTGGGTGCAGTTGGCCTTCAATAAATGCCGACAAGTGGGAACATGGTTTGTAATCCAAATTAAACGTCAGACACACTGAAAAGTGTCTCAACAGTGTGTGGCAGGTTTTATCCTCACATGACATCTGACTGCCCTGCGGTGCTTTGCCACATTGTCGCTCGCGACACACCATCACTGGCAACTTTTTCGATATATTTTGATCGCGTTAAGTTTGTAGCAGCAAGGATTCCCAAGGAGCGGTAAATCTTGGTGGAGGGGACCGTTGTTAAAGGAGCCATGAAGACAAAACACAAGTTTGTGTTATTCGAAAGATTTCGCATTTTATAGTGCCCCCAGCGCTTGTCCGAATGCAAACGCTGCTTTATTCACTGAGAAATTATTTTAAGTTAAAATTTTGACTTTCCCGCTAAATTTTGGTTTTCCCGCAACCCGTTTTCTGCCTTTGGTTTGTTTGTGAACGTATTTGTATCTGGCTTGTTTTGTTCATGGAGACAATCGTTTCATGAAACATGGTGCTCGCTCGACAAATACGGTCACGTAAGACATCGTCGCTTGCGTCAATCGGCCAGGGTCGTCTGAAACAAGCCCAAAGCCCCGCAGTCCTGTGCAGCTAAACCAAGCATAGTGCACGCAGTACCAACAGGCAGTATACGCATCAGTCCTTCTATGTTTACGTGTGCTTTCGTAACTTCCACTGTTTGTCCCACCATTCTTAGGGCTTTAAAAAGAATGTGCCCTGAATTTAAGCGCAAATAGCTCGTTCGGCAAGATTATATGCCCTGCCTAATTTGCGGTTGCTTTTGCCGGCCTCCGCCAATCGCAGAGCTGTGTGGTATGACATCATAGGTTCTGTTACGGGAAATGAGCTAGTGGGTCGCATGGCCATTCCCTTTTTTCCGAATTATGTAGCTTATTTGAGCGAAGTTTATGTTAAAAGTGGTGTCAGTATGCTTCTAGCAAGGCAAGCTTTTGAATGAACCAAACTTGCGTTTTCTCTTCATAGCACCTTTAAGCTGGAGATGTGCTCATAAAATGCTGCGGCATTCACAAAAGTTTACACTTGTTTTTGCCACCTCCTCTTCCCCAACTGCGGCCATGTGGCCTCCCCCACTTCAGTAATGTTTATTCAATTTCCTTTAGGATATTTGCTACCTCGATACAGCAAAGCTGCATACAGTGAAGATATGGATACGGGGAAAGCAAACCAAAATCCCAATTTTGCATCCATCTGCACATTTCTCCCCTATATAGTGAAGATGGTTATAATGAAGAAACGGATATGAACAAGATAAAAGATCAAGAATTCACTCTACTGAAGTAAGAAATTCCGAAGTAATGTCCCCGTTAAATGAGCAGTTGGATTTCGAAGATCCGAAGCTTTGTCTGGCAGCCAACAGCAGGCATTTTCCAGGTCCGGAGGGAGGAGCATTTCTCTGCTCACGCCCAAAAGCCCTACAATCTTCCGTTTTCGTTGCCGTGAACTGTGTCCGTGGAGGTGATGCAAGTGAAAGGGACACGCAAGAACTACAGCTGTGCAACAGGCTAAACATGGAGGGCCATTTGAGGTTCAAAGAGTTTGTGCAATGTGGCAGCGAGGCGTCAACGTCCGATGTCTTGACAGACAATGAAATATGCGATGCCATCCTATGTGAGATTGTCACACCAAGTGGCGCTTCGGCATCTGCGATGGAGAAGTGAAGATGCCTTCAAGCTCAGCTCATATCGGACCTTGGTATCATGAGAACAGTGCTGCACACTCAAGGGGCACAACGGGCCCCTCGAGTGTGCAAGGCTTCACACTACCACTACCAAGGCTTCACACACATGAGAAGCTTTTAGCACTTCCTGATCGAACATCTGCACAAACAACGATCCCGCAGGACTTCTGTCCACTGCACTCCTAATCCCACACCTAATAAAGTGGTTCTGTGGAGTGATTAAAGTGAAAACTATTAATTTTTAACTAGCGGGAATTTCAAATGGAGAAGCCATGGGGCATGACCACACAGTGATTTAGTGAAGGCACTGATATGGTGAATCTTTTTGGTCCGAGCAACTCCCCTATACCAGGGTTCTACTGCACCAAGTTTCTGCCATGTTAAAAATCTTTGCAGTATTTTCAGATCGCCATTAATCGCTATACAACTGCAAGGACACAGCTGTCTTCTCAAAGACAAATGGAGACTGTTCTCCACAGACACCACTCACAGAGGTTAGAAAAAGCAGACGAGTACGGAACCTCGATGACTTTTACAGGGAACTTGCGTACTAATTGAGTAATAAATTTCAACAGCAAACCCCGAGCAACCAGCAAGGAAACAAATAATGCACTATAAGGCTATGTTGTCGAGGCGGAGGCAGAATGTGGTCCCCAGATCGATGAAAAACAATCAAAATCTCCAGGAATGCCAAGGCAGACGACGTCAGCCAAAAATGAAATGGCACAGTCGAACTCCAAACGCTGCATATCACATGAAAGGTCAGCCAGGCTTCATGCAAATTGCAAAAAAGAAGTTACTGAAATGATAATTCAAAATGTTTCATACCCGCGCTCTACTGGTTATTCGAATGCATCTGAAATGAATGTCATTCTGATTCTAATGAGAATATTATGCTTCTCCACATTTTTTCAGCGGCACTCCATTCAAACGCAAGTTGAGCAAAATGACTGCCACCTGAGAACAATTCACGACTTTGTTGCACCTCCATTTGAGGGTCGCAGCTCTTGCGGCAATATGCTTGAAGGGCACCCTGACACAACGATTGAGCAAAACGCCTCTAAAATCTTAAAACTACAAAATTTTAAGGTGCAGCGTCACCGAAATGCCGCTATTTTATCAGATAATCATTCCACTTCAAAGCATCTGTGACATTACCCGCATCTAAGTTTCATTTTCTTGGTCACACAAGTTATCGAGGGAAGCAGCAGAAACAGAATCATGAACAAGCACATCGCACACACCACCCAGTGGCCCCTAAAGAAAAAAATGCCATCAAGCAAAAATTTCGTAAAGAAAACACTGAAAATATCCAAGAAGATATCACGTTTCCCCCATGTCAACACACAAGAGGTACCACAAACATATAGACTACTAAATCTGAAGGTTGCCACTTTTCAATGCAGCACAGGATCCAAAATAAAACAAAGCAACGGAATAAACAATGCACGGCAAAGCGCTTCCACCACAACCGAGAAATGCCAACACGTCAGCCTTTTGACGAACGACCCGGGTTCTGAGTTTGTGTCGATCTGCTCTTGCTACCATCTTTCCTGCAAGTGAAGCGTGTGTAAGGCCGTCAGGCCTGCAGGCTACGCCCCTAAAACTCATTGTCTTTCCTGTCACAGATGAAACGGCTGTGAAAGAGGCCATGAAGACAAAATAAAGCCAGGTTCAACCTGAAAGAACTTGTCTTTTGTCACTCACTCAAATCCATTCTAGCTACAAAAGACGTTTGCTTAACCAGAAATAGGCGAAAAATATTAAACATCTTTCAAATTTGATGGTACAAAGACAGAAAATGGGCAGGAGGGCTGCAAAAGAGGCAAGCAATAAAAATGCCGTTTTCGGCGTGTTATACCCCCGGCTACACTGGGGTCCGAATGTCACTTGAACCAAATGTCATTTGACTCAAATGGGGTGCTTCGAATGCCATTCAGAATCCGCTGTGCTACAATACAATTTCGATGGCATTTGAAAGCTTTCACAATTGCTCGCTTACCGTGCTGTAGTGGCGCTGTTTTCGCCCCGTTCCATTTCCGTACAATAATACAACGATCAAAATTAGGAGAGTCTAAGGCAGTAAAGTGATATCAAATTAGAAGACACACGAGTTTTGACTCTAATGTGGTGGCTGTTTGTGTACTGACGCACTGGTATTGCGAGTATGAAAATTATACATATGTTGATTTCATATTATAAGTAAATGAAGTTCCACAAACAAAAATATTTTGCTTGTTTTTCGTACGGAAGTGTTATATTTTTTATTGCCAATCGAAGACTCTGCGTGCGAGAGTGCTAGAAATGGCATTTGAAATCCCGAATGTCTCTCTCGGTGCTCATTTGGCTCGAATGTCATTTGAGCCGAATGGCATTTCAAGACCTAGTGAAGCAGCACAACTTGGCATTTGAATCAAATGACATTTAGTTCAAATGACATTCGGACGCTAGTGTAGCAGGGGTATTAACTTCACGACAGCATTCATGTGTCACAGCCAAACAACCAGAGGACATACTGTAATCCCCCAATCATGTCTCTTGGCAGTGACTTGATCAGCTAACTGCACAAACAAGATTCTGCGATGTCACAGAGACATCGCAAGGGACTTGAAAAAGAGCGCAGGAGACGCAGGGCCATAAGAAGAGGTGACGACGCACAGCACTGAACTGGCAACTAAAAGTTTATTGGAAAGAAAACACGTATTCAGACACAAAACCATACTATTGTGTGAGCAGATAACACGGGATTGCATGTGATCAACCACAGGTGAAACCCTTAAACAACGTAGCACGTGACGATGTTCTGCATCCAATCGCAGTGTTATCTGTTCAAGCTATGATACGGCTTTGTGTATAAATACGCACTTTCTATCTAATAAACTTTCAGTTGCAAGTTCAGCGCTGTGCGTCGTCCCCTCTTCTTTTGTCCCTGCGTTTCTCGCGCTGTTTTTCCATCATGAATGTGAATCTGCACCAACTGGCCATCTTGCTTTGCCTGTTTTCTCAAATATCTGAATTATTTCTCCGAAGTTTGCTACAAAGTGGAATCATAGTTATCGGGACAAATCAGTCTCTTTTTTTTTTTTAATAAACCAAACTTGTATTCTACCCGCCACAGTGGCTAAGGCGTTGTGCTGCTGAGCATGAGGACGCGGGTTCGATTCCCGGCCGCAGTGGCCGCTTTTCTGATGGAGGCGAAAAGCAAAAATGCCCGTGTGTTCGAGATTTCGGCGCACGTTAAAGATCCCCATGTGGTGAAAATTAACCCGGAACCCTCCACTGCGGTGCGCCTCATCACCTGCGTTGCATCGGCGCGTTAAACCCTACAATCAATCAAACTTGTATTCTGCCTTCATGTCACCTTTAAGGACCCCCGTATAACTGAAAACTCTGAAACAGTGATAAACAAAAGTGTTCAATGAGAGGACAGTCGTCGCTTCACACAAGGAAAGCTACAGCAGCCAATGAATGTTCAATGTTCCTTCACGCCATCTGTTCTCATCATTCAGAAAATTGATGCAAGCCTTGCGAGACTTTGCCATTCTACACTTCTGTGCGAAACTGATGCCGCAGAGTGTAGTGCCCACAGATGAGCTCAAGCTCTTTACATGCAGCAAGTAGGAACATTGAACACGGGGAAATGGGACAGTTTGTTCATCTCAGCTGTAAAGGGTGGTTACGAGCGTGTAGCAAAGTAGCTCTCAACCACAGTTGTTCCTTCCAAAAACCTCCTTCTCGACGCCGACATAACATTCTCGTTGGCCCCACGAAGTTAGTTGCACATTTGTTGTTTGAATCAATGAACTTGCAATCCGAAACGGACAAAAACAGAAGCAGATTATTGGGGTAGAATTCCGGCGTCTGATGAAAAGCATCTTCCAGAATTTTGTCTAAAATAACGTTTTTGTACAGGTGCCAGATATATGTACCATGCATGCATATACTCCCCAAATTTCACCAGTAGTGTCAGAAGTGTTAGCTTGGCTGAACTTAATGTGCAGAATACCTGTTTCTTCTGCAACTTCCTACTGTGCTAAGTAAAGCTCGATGTTGGGCTATACTCGGGGACAACTTTCTGTGGCAATGCAGCCAAGGCTACGGAGCCGGACTACGCCTTTTCACGTGCACCTGAAAGTAGTTCAACAAAAATAATCGGCTGGCGGTAACCTCAGCAATTAAACAATATTTAGTTCTTATGTTTTAGACTCGCAGGGATAATGCTACTATATTGCTAGCCAGAATATACAAAACAGAGAGCTTGTTTTTACATTTTCGGATATTTCTGGTTGCGGCGACAGCATCGCAATGGTTCCCTCCCGAAAACAAAAAACATGGCGTTCTTGTCGACGGCTTTCGGCAGCTCGCCACTTCATTCTCTGCGTATGATTTGTAATAAGCTGCGCTGTCTAAACAAACGAGGCGGGTGGTTTGCAAAGTGCACGCTCAAGTGAGACTGATGCAACCAGGATTCTCCGCTGTTTTCGCAATCGTTCGGTTAACCAGTTTCCCGGTGTAAGCAAGCGTGTGCGTAAGCATGTGTGCATGCTGCTCTTTCGGTATAGCGTGATTGCGCTAGGTAAGTACGCCGCACATGCCGATGGTGCTGCCCGTACAACAGTTTACAGATCGCTGCATTCCGTCAAAACTGCAGCGATTACAAACTTCACTCCTTTTCTGAACGATACAGAGTCCACAGTCGGTCTGAGCTCTCGAGTTCACGGCCGCTCGGGCCGTGTCCAGTCAAAGCGTTGGCCTGTGTTTACAAACAAATGAAGCGTGTTGAAGGAGACGACAACATGTCTGCATGCTCGGTGATCGTGGTTCAGCGCACTCAACTACGGAGCTGATGCGAAGAAATGAACTGTATCAAATGCGTATCGGTCATGCCGAAACTGAAACCGAAACCAGTTTACTGGGAACTACTTCGCGCAGTAACACAGAGCAGTTAGCTTCCCCCTCCGCCTCCCTCCGTAGCTTTCGCTCCATTGCCAAAGAAAGTTGTCCCCGAGTATAGTTGGTATCAGTATGAACCCGAATGAAAAGCGCTTCTGGGCTGACAGGGGTCAAACACAGAAGAGATTCCACGCACAGAACGAGTGCAGCGCTTAAGTCGTTAAGTGCTTTGAATCTTTTAAATGCTTCACTCAATCTGTACGCTGAATCCTTCCCGTGTTTGTCCCCTGTCGGTTAAAAAGCGCGCTTCATTCGAGCTCGTACCACGCCCAGGGGCATGAAAAAAGAAAACGTGGGCGGGCTCGCATTGCAGTGTTTACGGAGCTCAGAATGCGCGTCCGGTGGCGAAAAAAAAAGTCGGCCACAACGCAGGCGCTAAACTTCACGGCCCGAGGAAACGCGACACCCCGTTCACGCGCCGCGCATACTTGGACGTGCAAGCAGAGCGGCCAGGAACGTGGAAACGGGAGAACGTCGAATCATTCCGCCGGGGAGAGCTGGGACACGCGGCTAGAATGACGGAGACGGACGCAGTCGCACGTGCTCTGCGCGTGCTTTCTTCGCACCGAGATGCAGTGACGCACGACCGAGGAGCTTTCTTACGTGTAACGCGCTAGTGTCCGAGAAGAAGCCTACATCCATCACGAGATTCGACGCAATAGCGAAACGTTCTCATCCATCACCTGCGCAGCTGCCTTGCTTTATTTCAGCGACACGACCGTCGACGAGTTTCCACTGCCCTTTCTTCCACGAGCGCACTGCCAACAGTTATTGCAGAAGATGCCGAACGGGGCTTTGTGAAAGCAAGCACCGCGCTGGGTAGAGAATTTGTAAAAACAACACAATGATCCGTACGCGCCAGCAGAGAAAAAGAGAGAGAAAAGATCCGAGCCAACCGCGTGAGTCACAGCAGTGCTGCGCTGCTCGCACACGCGTGCGGTCGGCCCACACTGTTGACACTTCACGAGATCCGCTCGTCATACGCTCGATCGAGGCGCGCTGATGGGCTCGTTTGAAAACGTCCGCGACGACGACGGCGGCACGCCGCGATGTAGCTTCCGCGAAATGCGGCAATGCGGAAAAAGCCAATCGGGTGACGACGACGGTCAAGCACTAACCGAGGTCGCGCCGTCGTCTTTTTGTTTTCGGGTCCCATGGCGTCTGCTTCGCGTGCCTCCCGACACCGCAGTCCGAACACGCGCACAGACATCTGGTAGCGCTCACGGACCGCGGTTCCGCGAGCCACGCTGCGAAGAACCGGGCGCCCGAAAGCGTGCCACAAGCCTCGAAACGGCCGAATCGAGCGCGTCTCGAGCGAAACCGAGCCGCCGTTAGGCTTAGCATGAATAAACTTTCTGCCGGTCGTCTGCAGACGCTTCGGGGCTGCGCCCGCACGGCCCAAACCTAATGCCGCCTCGATGCGGCGTTGAGAATCAAAGCAAACGCGTTCACAGAGTGTTTCCTGCGCTGTCTCCCGCGGCGGCGAAGAATAAAGCGCGCTACAGCACTGGTAATGTGATATCCCGGAGCAGGCTGCGGCACGCACCGTCTGCGTCCGTGCTCGCGCACGCGGCAGCAGTCAGGTCGCACGGTGCGGCCACGGGCCGTGGCGTGCGTACGCCGATGTGCCGCGTGCACGTCTCAAAACTGTCCCGATCTACCAGGGCCGTCGAGAGACAGAGCAGGGGCAACCCCAATTTGCTGCCTCGACAGTCGCCATGTTGGTTAGCCCTTACCGCCCGGGGTGCACCAAGCAAGCGCGTTCGCGGACACGGGCGGAGGGGTGGAAAAAACGCGAGCACCTACCTACGTGGTTACCGGGATACGTGTAATCCAGAGCACCAAGCGTCACCACAACGTGCACTAGTCACCACGGTGCGGAGCACTGCACTTCCAAACATGGTCTCCGGCGGACCACGGCGCAGATCATTTACACGTAGGACCGAGAACTGCTGGCACGGTATCCTGAACGCGTCGTCGGTCGGCTTCACCACACCAGCACGTCACGCACACCACATCGGGGCCGTCGGTCGTCGGCGAACACATCGCGACATGGTCGCTGGCTGCTGCCGCATTCGTTCAAAAACAGTTTCCACCTCGGGGATCCATGAACAGGCGCCCGGGAGCCGAGTTTGAGTGGCGTGCAAGCTCCTCCCACCTTCCACATTGTTGACATTCCAGTGCGGTCACGTGACGCGCTTGATTGACGCACGCTCCGCCCCCCGCGTGCCTGGCATTCCTGAGGCTGCCACGTGACTCGCCGAGGGGACTACTCCGCCGGCCGGCCGTTGGGATTTGCACGATTTTCTCTCCGGCGGCGGCCGCCGTAGGGAGAGATAAAGGAGGGAGAAGGGCCGCTTTCTTTAGCCACCACATTCGCTCGCCCCCCGCTCGGCAGCGCGCCTCTTCGGCCCGGTGCGCAAAAGGCGCGAGACGTAAATCAAAGCGCGCCGCAAATGCCGACACGGCTGCTCCGATAGTCTCACGTCCGCCCTCTCACTTCCTCGTTGCTGACTGCGGCGCTGCCTTTCCATGCAGTTCTCCCTTTCTGCGCGCTGCTGCTCTTGCAAAATCGACATGCGTCGTCCGGTATGTCGATCACACACGCGTGGACGAAACGAGGGCTTCCTTCCTTGCGCGTGCACGGGAGGAGAGCTCGTCCTGCGCCGAGCTCTTCCTTGTTTATTCGTTTTCTCCTGTTTTCAGAAATAACTTTCTTTCGAAAAGGACATGAACGAGGTACCGCTACAGTGTACAAAAGGTCCTGTGCAGGTCACAATCTGGCGGTGCGGTTTAGATGTCGAAGCACAGTGCTCCTACGGACTCGCTTTGGGCGTTATGATCGTAATTTTGCTTTAACCTCAATCCATCCCTCCTGTCACTGATTGCGGCAATGCTCTTGAAGTCGATGTATGTGCCCTAATTTTAGAAACCATAACCACGCGCTCCTACAAACACGCGCCGCCTTTTCGAGCATTTCCGAGGCTGTGCTACAGGCAACAGGCGCCGTCTGCTCTTAAACTTGTGGCGCCATCTGGGCTCGTCTTCGAAAAGGATGCGTTCCTTCTCCACCTTCTTGAAGTCGCCGCGTGGCGTGGAACCGTTCGAATTCCTGGCGCGAGGAACCATCGGATGCGCAGAATCGGGTTAACCAAGAGATGCCTCTGCGGTATTAGACCATAGATCACACTAGTGTTCTCTGTGCTGACGTTCCCGTAGGAGTGCCCTGTCCTCGTCGAGATGGCAGGCAGCGTGTATTCTTCCTGAGTGATTATGAGAGCGCTTGGATCCGTCACTCTTAAAATGAGAGAGAGGTGGTGGTAAAGGGGGTGACACAGTACAACCTGGTACAACTAAAATTTATAATCGGGTTTGCACGACACAGCGGTCCGCTTGACCTTGCTGTCCGCTGCCCAGGGCCCGCACGTATCTTGCCGCCAAACCACACATGCAGTTGGGTGCGTTTAACTATAAAGCCAATCATGCGCTTTTTACGTTGACGCGCCGCCTTCCCCGCCCCCTCGCGAGAGCTAATCGGTCATCCATCGCAGGCATGGAGGAAAGAATATAGCACACCAATGCATTGCGAAAAGTGTGGAGGAAGTCATGTGAATTTTCTTGTGCCCATAGACTGCTGCTTACTTGTTTACAACTGCGGCGGCCAAATTTGTGCGAATAGAACGGACAAATTTTTAGGGCGCTTGGTATGTGGCTGCCTCGCTACGCTTGCAAACCAGCGCAGTTGCTACGACAAACGTTTTTAAATTAGGCCGGTTTGAAAACTCTGCTGTCGGAGGCGTCTGCGTTCGCCATCCCGCCAGCCTGTTTCTATGACGACGACAAACGCTACTTTGCCAGGCTTAATAGCTGAAAAATCGTCCTATCTCAAAAACGAAGGCCGTTTTTCGATTGAAACTTTTGGTGAGGGTTAGAATGGGCAAATTGAAGGCGAAATCTACAGCTTAGAAGATGACATCGCACCGAGGAATTAGCGACGAAGCTGTTTTCGCTTCGAAGAGTAAGGGCATGCAGGATGACGCCATGTTAGTCAAATCAAACAGGAGACAGCAAAGGATGATGGGATAGAGTGCTGGGCTCCGTGGGCTCAAGTCATGGCGGGACTCGGCTTCACAAATGTGACGTCAGGGCCTCTCCTAACCTTTTCTTTCCTCCATGGTCGCAGGAATGTCCGTCTGCCGCCACCGCTTCTGGGAGTAACATTGTTCGCTCCGTCGCCGCTTTGGTCATACTGGCAAAGCTTGCCGGTCCCCTTTCAGCCTTAGCTGCGGTAGCACTTTTGCCGCCTCCACTTACGGATGACAAGCCCTTGCTTCACCCGCCATAGCGTGACGAGTAAATCTCCTTTCCAAACTTGGAGCAGCGCGTTTCCCCAAGCTACGTCGTCCTGCAGGTAGAACAACCGAGGCTGCCCACGGAGCTTCACAAGCGTCTCCTGTGTCCTCGCAGGTCCGGCGATCCGTGGCTGCTTTCGTATCTTGTGACTGTTATCAACGTAAAATGGGCAACTATCACGTAGTGGAAGCAGCCAAATTGATAGGAACGCTGAAATGGCAAGTTGCCAAAAAAAATGAAAATGGGGCAGGAAGTAAGGGGGTGGGGAGGCGAGCACGCACATGAAATTACTCCAAAGGGCTCGGCCCCCCTCCCCCTGCGCCCCCCCCCCACCCAGTTCCGGCGTCCCTGCTCACAGAAACAATTCATAATCTATCAGGCAATAGAACGATCCCAAATAGATGCCGTATGTCCCACGTCTCACACTCCCAACTCCTGAAAAAATTATTCAATAATGGCGCCCATAATAACATCCTGAAGTGGGTTAGCCTATCTATCTAATAGAAAACAATTTGTTGAATTTAAAGGAGCAAGATCACAAACTCTAACTTCAGGCGTCCCACAGAACTCGGTCCTGAGTAATGTTTTGTTCTTATGCTACATCAACGACAGAACGGAAGGACTCGAAAAGAGTGTTACGCTGCGTGTATTCTCAGATGACTCTCCATTGTATTCGAATATTTCACGCCAGGAGAATCAGGTAGCACTGAACTCAGCCGTAAAAACTGTTAGTGATTGGTGTGGAAAGTAAAAAGAATAGAAATAAACTGCGATAAAACAGCCTACACAACAATAACAAAAAAACGTCATTGATTTCAACTACCCGCTCACAGAAAACTTCTATAAAAAAAACCAGCAACTGTAAATGCCTCGCCGTAACTATATCGCATGATTTCAACTGGAAACTTCACATTAACCATCTGTGTAGCTCGGCCGAAAAAAAGCTTCAGTTCTTAACACGCAAACTAAGTCCTCCAAATGTGAAATTGACAGCCTACCTGTCTCTTGCGCGTCCCATGTTCTTCCTTCAAAAAGAACAAAATCGATAAAGTTGAAAGTATTCAGAGGAGATCTAGAGCCGCGCGATTTATTCTTTCAAAATATAATCGAACAGATTGTGTAACTGCTATGCTAACCAAACTGAACTTGCCAACGCTCTCCGAACGGCGAGTGGTTTCAAGACCAAAATTCCTCCACCTGTTCTGGGCTAGTGACGTTAGGGCGAAACAGTCTGCGGAATGAGATAGCCCGTGAGGCATAAAAAACTCCCACCTCCCCTCGCGGGAACACCTGTGTAGATGCGACGCATAGGCGGAGCGGTAAAGGGACCGCGTTTTATAGCGCGCATAACGTTGAGGGGACTGCGTAAGCCGGTCCCAGTCGATGACGACGTTGGCATACTTCTAAAGCGGCGTGGACTCTAGGTGTTTGAGCCAAGCGTGGATGTTGCTTCGCCGGAGAACGGCACACCGGTTATATGCGCAGCGCGCCCGAAGGAGAGGAAACCGCGGAAGAGAGAGTACTGCACATGCGCCGGCCCCAGCGCGTCTGCCGCGGCTATGACGCAACACAATCCACTTTAATCCAATCCAATCCAACTCCAAGCCAATCCAAGCCAATCGAATCCAATCCAATGCCCCTCGCGAGAGAGTGTTCGCTATCGGAGAGGAGAGGGGGTGAGCGGCGGAGAGCGCAGCTGGCGCGGCGAGGAGAATGGGGGAGGGGCGGACGACGACGACGACGACGACGCCGGAGGGACAAGGCGAGTGAATCAGATGCTCTGCATCTAAAAATAACGCGCTCCAGCTTGTGCGATGTAAAAGCAAGAAGGGAGATAACAGAGCCCGCGCGCTCGCGCTGCTTCAGGCAGAACGAGAAAGAAAAATAAAGAAAAAGATGGGCGCGGATCCAACAGATGGCGCGCCAGCAGTTTGATGACGGGAAAATTGAATTGCATGGAACAAACCTTGATTCAATTTGCAATGAGGGGAGCGAGGGGAAGATGGAATACAGCTGGTAAATATAATATATTTACAAGGAATTAGTATTATTTCTAACAATAAATTATTAATTGAAATACAACGCTGTGTTCGTGGCTGCAAGCTAGAGTAAGAGGAGGAGGAGGAGGTAGCCTTTATTGTGGCAGGAAGACTCTACGTCAAGTGGGGGAAGGGGAAGTAGAAGGTGGGGGGTTTGTAACTTGGGACATCTTAAATGCGTACATTTCGACCCAAAACAGATGGGCTCCTTAAGAAGGCTTAAGAGGCCGCGTGGGGTGAGGAGAGCAGGCTACGACTCCAGAGAGAGAGAGAGAAATGACTTTATTGAACATTTGTCCGGCGGGAGGAGACGGGTCAGGCCACGCAGGGCTTCGCCGTCCCCCCTGTCTATATGGTTAGGCAGACCTCGAAGCACTGGGGCCTGGACCACAGCCTGGGCTACTAGAAGGGTCCCCGTCTCTCTTCCCTCCGCCACCCCGAGGGGCGGCAGAAAGAAGAAGGTGCGGGTCCCCCTTTCGCCTCTGCTGCGCCAGAGCAGCCTCGAGCCGCTGGACTGCCTGCAGTTGCCGCTCGCATTCTGGCGAGCTCATGAGTCCGTAAATGTCCGGGGGGAGGTCCTTGCAGCCCCCGCTTGCTACGTGTCCACCACAACCCCACAGCAGGTGGGCGAGGTCCGCGGTTGTAAGCGCACACACACTGCACACACTGTCTTCGTAAACGTCCGGGCACACGTGTCGCGCAAGCGCTGGCGTGAGCACAGTCTTAGTCTGCATCTGCCGTAGGAGCACCGCTTCTCTTCTCGTCAGTCCCGTGTGGGGTGGCGGGAAGGCGCGTCTCCCGTCTCTGTACCATTGGAGCACTTCACCGTAGACGGTCAAGGGCTCCATCTCTGCGTCTGCGTTGTGCTGCTGTTGCCGGTCCGCTGATGCGGGGGACGGCGGGCGGGGTGGCGCAGTGCGGCACGTTGATAGTTCTCGCGCTGCGGCGTCCGCCTCTTCGTTGCGGTTGCTGTGTCCGTCCGGTAGGTCCACTCCCGCGTGTGCGGGGAACCATCGGATTCTTGTAGTCCTTGTTCGACCCTTCCATTCGGCGTTCGAGAGGATGCGTGCCGTGGCCCTGCACACTGCATTCCTGGCGAAGCTCGCGATCGCCGACCTGGAGTCGCTCAGAATCGTGGTCGTTGTCGGGCAGCTCATGGCCAAGGCTATGGCCGCCTCTTCCGCCTGTCGAGCCGTTCTGGCCCTCACGCTGCCGGCATTCTGCAATTCTCCAGTGGTGGCTTTCAGCACCACCGCCACGTACGCGTCGGAGCGTCCGCGGTATTTGCCCCCCTCCACGTACACGGCTCCCTCGTCTGCGTTATACGCCTTGGCGAGCGCTTGTGCTCGCGCCGTTCGCCGTTCCGCGTTTCTGTCCGGGTGGATGTTGCGCGGGAGCGGCGGTACTTTGATACTTCGGGCGATTTCGTCTCTTAGTGGGACGATCTCGTCCTCCCGTAGCGATCCCAAGGGAGGGTTGATTCCCAGTCTTTGCAGAATTTTTCTGCCAGTCTTTGTGGAGCTCAGGCGCTCGAGCTGTGCCACCCTTTGCGCTTCGCTCACCTCTTCTAGGGTATTGTGCACCCCCAGTGCTAGGAGCGCTTCGTTATTCGTGCCATTCAGGAGGCCGAGGGCCGACCTGTAGGACTTGCGGATCGCCGCATTTATCCTATCCTTTTCTTGCTTTTTCCAGCGATGAAACGCGCCGACGTAGGCGACGTGACTCATCACGAAAGCCTGTAGCAATCGGAGGAGGCTGGCCTCTCGCATCCCCTGCTTGCGCGTGGAGATCTTCTTGATGAGGCGCGTGGCTACTCCCATTTTCGTGGTCATCCGGCCGATCGTAATTGAGTTGCTCCGGTTCGCTTCGACGTGCATGCCTAGCACCCTTATGCTCTGTGCTTTCGGGATGACGGTGCCGTCTCCCGTTCTCAGCACAATGTTCTTTTCGGCCTCTTCTGCGGCCCTCTTGCGAATCTTGCCCCCGCCAGGCTACGACTCCAGACTGCTCGCGCTAGACCACTTTTTAGGGAAAAGTGTGCAATTAAAGCCAGCATGGAGGGTTCCAGTGTACGAGGGTCGATGTAAAGAGAGGTTGTATTTGGAGGAGGCTTGAAGGTTCTGTAGCGCGCGAACTTCGGGCAGTGTCAAATTAGGTGCTGGAGATTGGCGGGAGTGGGGGAGGCGCAGAAGGGACATCGAGGCGGTAGAGACGGGGTGTACCATTTATGGAAGGTCTCGGTGGTAAGGCTAGCATTAGCAAAATATTTGTGTATGAAAATTTCGGCTGATCTTAGGAGCGAGGGCAGGGCGGATAAAAAGCCGGTTGGAGTAAGGGCCTTGAGGCGGTCTTTTTTTTTCCTTTTTGTAACGTAGAAGCTGTATCGCTGGTGGTAATGTCTCAGTAGGTGGAGGAGCCAAGTCGGGTAGCAGCGGAGGACTAGAGGTTACGTGAATGGTGGTGGATGTTGGCGATTTTATGATTATGGGCGACAGCCATCATAGCTTTTGAACAGCTGTGCGTTGTAGTGTGCATCATCTTCTTCGGAGATGGGAGAGCGCGGTGTATGGTGAGCGCCACTCACTGACCTCGTGCATCTTCTCCTTCGAGGGATTGCTTAGCACTGCTGACGGACGTGCTTCGTCTCGCTAAAGGAATCCCAGAAGCAGACGGCGGGCGTGCGTTCCTATAAAGGCGAATGATATGTTCAAGCCACGAAGGTCGCATTCCATGCCTAGCCCAGTATCTTTTTCCGGAAACGGAAAAAATGGTTCCGGAAAAAATGGTTCCGGAAAAATTGGTCCCGGGAAAAATGGTCCCGGAAAAAATGGTCCCGGAAAAAATGGCCCCAGAGGCAATCTAGGAAAAAATGGTCCCGTGCTCTGGTCGCAGTGTTTCCCTTCTTTTTCCTGTGACCATGGATAGTCCAGCAGTTCCAGTTCGCTTTACCGTAAAGGTACGGAAAGCTTTCATCGATGACAGGGTTTTATAGGATGTCCCAACCATAGGTGAGTGTCTTTAAAACTTGTTCCCGAGCGAACCGCCTCTCCGTTCGCACTCATACTTTACACGAAAGTCGTATTTTGTGTTGCATTTTCCTTTTTTTTTTTCAATTTTGGGGGGTTTTACGCCCGGGATAGTAAATAAAACATGTAAAGTTACACGCCTTGGTACTACCTCCCGCCGAAAACACAGAATGTCCTTTCAATGAGAGCATTTGCTTTCCAGAACGTATATAATAGCCACATGTACGTGAAAGCGTCCATCCGAGTGCGCGAACTTCGAGCACCGAGCCGAGCGCTTATCTAAGAACACGATGGGAGGTCAGCATAGGCGTGCGCACAGGGGGGGCAGGGGGGGCGGCCGCCCCCCCTAATCATCTGAAGGGGGGCGCCAAATTGGCCCATATTTTGTCAATGTAACACATTAAAGTAAAAATTTCTGCTCAGAAATATTTTCTATGTGTTGCAATTTCATCGCATTGAAATAAAAATTTTATAACCATCCTTCTTTGCACTGCGTTCGGACCGCTGGGCCGTCAGTGGGAAGAGGTCGGGAGTTGCTGTAAGGGGGGGGGGGGGGGGGGGGGGGCAGCGGTAAGACTTTGCCCCCCCTAATCGAGAACTCTGCGCACGCCTATGGGTCAGCGTCAACTTGCAGGCGCGCAAGAAGAGCGCGGAGAGATCAGGGACTCAGGTACAAAAGGTTAACTTCTACCACATGTGCGTCAGCTTCCCCAGCGCCGCAGGCCAGCCGCGCGCGCACGGAGCGAAACCATCGGCCGCCCGCAAAACAGCCGAAACGAGGAGAGGGGGAAAAAAGAAAAAATCCACGTCGCATGAAGCCGCGCTCATAGAGGAAGTGACGTCACGGTGCTGCGTCGCGTGGTTGGGGGTGTGTGGTCGGCCTGGGCCCCTACGGGATATGGGGAATACGCGACCCGGCAACGCGATGCGTTGGCTCTGTGCAGAGAACAGCAAACCCTAGGTCGGCGCCAGGCCCGCGTCACGGGACTCACGGCGGCGCGTAAAAACCATCGTTTTGCAGGCATCAATGAAGTTATACCTAACCAAACCTAAAGGTTAAAAACCTGGATGAGATGAAATGAGAAAGGAGGGTGCACAGGTACCTGTGCCTTAGTAGCGCAGACATCCTGGCAGAAGAGGACAAGAAACCGGACGGCTATGTACAAAAAACTTTTTTTTTTCCGCAAAGTGAAAATTTGTTACTTTTCTTTTCCCCTTTCCTCTTACTTCCTCGTTTCCCCTTTGCCCTGTTACTTATAGGGCTTTTTTCCCGGGTCGCATGTAAGTCTCGATGTGCCGGCAGACGTCTCGGTGTCCTCTTTTAAAAAAAAAAGACATCCCCCTCGCGAGGGGCACGACCAAATGCACAGCATTTCCGAGGGGGTGCGCCGGCAAGTCGTATCTCTCGATCGCGGGACCCGTGTCGCCATCTTTTGGAGGCGCGGGACAACTTGTGGCGCTTTCGAAACAAACGAGAAATGAGTGAAGGATATAAGGCGCTTTCGGTGCATCGAAATCTGTGTCGGTTTCGTGGCTCGGTCGGTAGTGCGCCGGGCACCTTGCGTTCCGCCCGCGGCGTCATGGGTTCGAAACCGGGCGCCGGAAACTGTTATTTCTTCCTGGCTGCGGACTACGACAAGACGCGCATGCGGACTACGACAAGGCGCGCATGCGGACTACGACAAGGCACGCCAACGCCGCGTGACATTGTGAGTTACTAAAATGCTATGCATTTAAAATACAAACGCGCAACCAGGAGACGTTCGAATACACCATGGAATGACGGGTGTGTATGCATGCTGTGGAGGACACAGGAAAACAACCGAATACACAGTAGTGCAATTCCAAAATGTCCATCTTGCTCGAAATCGGAGACAAGCTCACCTTCCCGAGCCACTAGTTTTACCGTTGAGAGAAGCTGTAACTGAATATCGTGTAGGCAAGCGTATACAGGGACGCCGGAACCGGTATGCAGAGCTCGTGTGCGGGCTCCCCCCCTTCCTCCTGCCCCATTAAGATTTGTTGCACAACTTACGCTGCTTCCAGGATGGGAGAGTAGCCAATTTTACGTTGACAACGCCCACAAAACACGAAACCAGCCACGGATTTCCGAACCGACACGCTGACGCTTGTGTGCTTGGCGGCAAGGCTCTGCGGTTGAGGAACGCGGGAGCCATATTCGTGCGGTAAGCTAAGCTAAAAGGCTTTGAGGGGGAAAGAGGGGGAGAACAGGGCCCGAAACTGTCTGGCGTGGGGTGCCGACACCTTATCAGGCCCGTGCGTCTGCAGTAAACTTTTTTGTGCGCTTTGCGACGCGCTAGATAATTGCCAAGCGGAGCCGTCCTCCCCGCGGGACAAAGCAACAGAGGAGACCGACTCGCCACGCTAGGCGGGTGAAGCAAGGGCTTGTCGTTCGTGAAGGCGGCAAACGGGAGAGGCTGCAGGGAATCGCATTTGCACCGAAAGGAGCGAGGGAGCGGAGAGTTTTAGCATAGCGGCTCCCGTACGCTACGCAAAGGTTAGCGAGTAGCGGGAGCGGACTGCGCATGCGCGCGCGGGGAGTGCGAGGAGGTTGCCCCTCAGCGGAGGGAAAGAGCGGGCATGGCGAAGGCAGGCCGCGCGGAACTAATCCACCCCACCGTGAACGAGGAGTGCTGTGCGTAAACGTAAAAACCCCATGAATGGCTTTAGGTAAACGCACCCACCGGGATGTCTGGTTTGGTGACAAGATATGCGTGGGCATGGGCGAGCTTTAGTGAATGTAGCTCACAGCAAAGGATGCTGCGCCACAGGGCAATAGCACTTATAAATTGTAGTTGCACTTTCACCACTTTCTCCCCTATCTGGTTCTTGTCGGAACCTCAAGAGGGTCGTGTGTACATTGCACCTTTGTTAATTAAAGCCGCCCCGCAACTAGATATCGGTCATTGTGTCTGTGTTTCCATGTACTACAGTGGAATCTCGTTGATACGATTCGGCGTAATACGTTTTCGGCTTTATACGTTTTTCTTTTTAGACCCGGAAACTGTCCCTTTGAAATACATAATGCATCTTTTCGTTTCCCGGCCGCGGCGGCCGCTTTTCTGATGGAGGCGAAAAGCAAAAACGCCCGTGTGTACGAGATTTAGGCGCACGTTAAAGATCCCCAGGTGGTCAAAATTAATCCGGAGCCCTCCACTACGGCGCGCCTCATCGCCTGCGTTGCGTCGGCGCGTTAAACCCTACAATCAATCAATCAATCAATCAAATAAATCAATCGAAATAATGCATCTTTATGCGTTTAATGCGGTCGTGGTGCAAAACCGAGGAGCTTGATGTTGTGAGGAGAGAGGTGAGCCCCGCTCGATGCGGGCCTTGCCCGACCTGTTTTCTGCGGTCTTGGCTGTGACTTTACAGTTGTAAACGCTTACTATAAATAAATTGTACAATAATTTGTGCATCTTGCAATGCTTCTTAAAGGGCCATGCAGACAAAACACCAGTTTGGTTCATTCGAAAGATTGCCTCGTTAGAATGAGCTACATAATTAGCAAAAAAAGGGAATGGCCATGCGACCCAACAGCTCATTTCCCGCAACATAACCTGTGATGTCATATGCGCCCAGCTCTGCGATTGGCTGAGGACGGCAAAAGCAAACGCAAATGAGGCACGGCTGATAAGCTTGCCGAATGTGGTGATTGCGCTGAAATATAATGCATATTCATTTTACAGCAGTAAGAATGGTGCGGTAAACAATTGGAAAGTTACGAAAATACACGTAAGCATAGAAGTACCGATGCGCACTGCTGTTGATACTGGGCGCACTATGCTTGTTTTGGCTGAACTGCAGTCCACCGCTTTGGAGTTTTCTTACACGACACTGGCCGATTAACGTAAGCGACGTTGTCTTACGTGTCCGTGTTTGCCGACTGTATCCCATGTTACGATTACTTTCTAGAGTAACAAAGACAATTCAGGTCGAAAACAAATTTAACAACGGCGAGCAACGGTCCGTGATGATGATGATGATGATGATGATGATGTGGCTATCCCCTTTGTATCGGGTGGGCACAGTTTTTGCACCCTAGCCGTCGCTGCAAACTATATCTACAGGAAGGAGATTATCAGAGGGAAGGATAGGCATGGAGGCACTGTCTGCACGAATCACTGGGTTCCCTATGAGTCAGTGTCACCGCGTGCAGCACCTTTGTCTCTGGGCCCTGGTTGCCGGGTCCGCCACCACCACTGGCGCAGTCTCTCCTTCGACGTGGGTGAGTACTGTAGCGCCATCTGCATGGGACGACTGAGGGCAAGCAAGGCTGCAGAGCCACGGCCGTACTCGACTGTCCTCCTCCTGCGCTGGAAGAGGAGAGTCGAGTCCGGCCGTGGCAGAACCGAGTGATGCAGTGAAAGTCCGTTTGAATACGCGCACCAATTACTTCATGGCAGACGTCACGAAAACACACGATTTGGCGGGAGAATCAAAATTTTAACCTAAATTGATTAATTTCTCAGTGAATACGGCATCATTTGCTACTGGACAAGCGCTGGGGGCACTACAAAAAATAAAATATTTCGAATAAAACAAACTTGTATTTTGTCTGCATGACCCCGTTATAAATTCGCGACGTGCCGTCGACCACGAGCGAGCGAGTCATCGTTTCATTTGATCATCTCTTCGATCAACGGCCGACCGATCCCCAATAGGGTCACATCGAATCTAAAGTGAAGGACTTCAAAGAAAATCAACGCAGCCAGCGACATGTGCAATGTGGCGGCAAGAAGTGTTCGTACATGGGCCAGAGCATTGAGGTTTAGTGAACGGCGCGGACAGAAAGGATGACGATGCAGCCTTCAACACCACCCATAACCTGCAGTTGTTCAGTACTGTTGTTGCACTGTGCCACCCCTGTTTCCCATGCTGTGCCGAACCGACAAAAGCCGTGCGTGTGTTTGTTGTGGGTATGCAGTCTTGCAGTGCGCCCGAAACGTTTCTCTTCTGAGCGTCGTTCTAAAGAGAGGGAACTTTTACTCTTCCGATTAGACACCATTGTTTCTCCGCTGCTTGGACACCAAGCAGCGCAGAAAGGATGTCAGATAAATCCCACGAAGCCCTATGTCGAATGACAGGAAGCAGTGGTCTACGAGATCCCCTTGGTGCCTTGTGGCAAGTCGTACGTCGGACAAACCGGGCGTTGCATCAATGACAGGTGAAGGGAGCATGCCAACTCATTGAAGACCGGCACGGGAGCATGATTGCTCAACACGCCAAGGCTTGCCGATGTGCACCACAGTTCGAGAAATGCAGAGAGAGAGAGAGAGAGAGAGAGAGAGAGAGAGAGAGAGAGAGAGAGAGAGTTTATTTGAGCCCATGCACGGGGCGGTGGCGGGTGACCGGCGGTGGTAACCGGCCGGTGACCATTGCAGCTCGCTGGATGACCTTAGCCTGGACCTCACAGTCCGAGCTGCACAACGCCTTCGCCCAGTGCTCTCCGTCTGTGAAAGGGGGATATCTTACGACGATACAAAGCCCAGCGCACGCGCGAAATCTGTGAAGCGTTTGCGATAGGAACCTTGTGTGTAAGCACCCTTTCAGTAGCACTCCTGGAAAAAAAAATATCATACTTGTCAAGATAGCATCTTCCATTCTATGTAACATTCTCTCTGTTTGCAAATAACCTAATTCGTTCACTGATCATGCGCACGGCTACTCTTCGATAACATTTCGCCTATGTTGCCGCGAACCAAGCATTGGGTTTGTTTATTTATGGTTTGTTTTTACTGCCCGGCTGCGCCCTGCTGTGTTATCTGTGTCCCAAGCGAAGCGCATGTTTGATGCCGCGCGGGTTATCTCATTTGGATAAGGAGAGCGTTCCCCCCTAACGTCACTGGCCTGGAATAATCTTCTTTGATCTACAATGTTCTGGATGTAAATCGACGGTTCCAGAAACACTCGCGCCGAAAGATAAAAGCCTGCAGAGCAGACGCCGCGGTATTCCATTCGCCGACACTCGCCTACGCACATCCCATTGTTCACTGCTGCTTCGCCGCCTGTGTATTATTTGAGTTGTTAGGGGAGCACAAGTTGGCTCTAATAAACTTGTTTTCCCTTTAGGACAGCTGCGTCGTCTTTTGTCTACGTAACAATATATTCCGTTCTTTGTTTTCAAATAAACAGTTGTTAGTCTGCGCTTGTGTCGTCTTTTCTTCCCTTTGTCCCGTGCATCGCGCTGTTTCGTTAAATGATGTACCAACGTGCCCAACCACAAACCCTGCTGTTTGTGGACATGTCCTCGAGTAGGGGACCACAAAGCGACGTGTAGATAAAGAGGCAATGCTGCAGCTCGACGAGTGCGTTCTCAACATGATTCTCACCATGACCTGTAAACACATTTTAAATAAGCAAGCTCATCTTATACGAAGCTGCACTATTCTTCTCGTTCAGAAGGCACGGCGTCGACCGGCCCTGCTACCGGAGCGGCAGACAGTGCTCGCTACGGTATGAACCATTCTCTACAATTATTATTGGCTCGGTAATCCTCTTTAGTCTTGCTCTTTTGGAAATAGAAAACTCGCCACTCGTACACGTTAAAATACAAACTCACTGGGTTCGTTGGCGCAGTTCGTGAACTAAAGGAGCAGTGCGCAACAAAAACATTTTTTCTCGTGGTTAATAGAAAAGTATGTTTTTTTTTCTTTCAAGCGAAACTCAGATTTGAGTAATTAAATTCGATGCACATAAAAAAAATAATACGAAGAATTTTCGGAACACGCCGCGGAACACGGGTTGCGCCACCTGGTGTGAGCAGCCGTTGCCTAAATCCAGAAGCTGCCGCACCCCCTTGGAGCACCCGCGCGCTGCGTTCCCCGACGGCCTTGACGGCCGTCAACCATGTGAGCCAGCAGTCAATGAGCAACCTCAGGTACTTCACAGTCAGCCGCCAGGAAAGAGCAGGTCCGCGGAGTGTGATGGGTGATGGGCGGTGTTGCCCGTCGACGCTGTGGCCTCCCGGGTGCCGCATCAGGGCCTGCGTTTTGGCCTCCGCCAGAGCCTCCTTGAGGGACGCCTTGACTGTGTGGCAGTCTGCGATGGGGCCGTCGGTCCAGAGCGCCACGTCGTCGGCATACACCGCAACCTCCCCTAGGTGGCGCAAGCCGGGAGTGCTTTGCTTTTTGAGGCTAGAGCAGGTTGCTTGAGCTTTGTGTGGAAGTACGAACAAAATGATGGGGTATGCGTGGTCTGCGGAAAAGAAACAGAAACTATGCGACACATAAAATGCGAGGGTATCCATCTAAATCTACATGAGGGAAATATTCGGCTTCCAGAAGCCCTAGGATTTAAGGGTAACACAGAGAGAGTTAATTTCAAAGCTGTCGAGGCGACGAAGAGAAGATTAAAATGCTGGTGGGCGAAAAGCAGAGAGGGGAATATTGCCTAGGACAATTACCACCTGTAACGGAAAAAGAAGTATTCTTTGCCTAATACTTTTTTGTGCCTGGCCTAAGAGAAGCGCAAGTATTAAACGAAGAGTGTGAAACATGGGTACATTAGTTTTTTTGGCAAGATGACACGTCATCACCCCGCTACTAAGGGGATACCACTATCAATCTTCATCATCGTCAGCAGCAGCCGGAGAGGGGAGCCAGCACCAATTAAGTCGAATAGGAACAGGCTCAGCGCGCTCCCCTGGGAAACTCCCAAGCGGACATCTCAAGGACTGCTGGTCACCCTGCCGACCTTCCCCCGCAGAGTCCAGTCGCGCAGGAACGCCCGGACATAGTATACGAGGCGTCCCACAACGACCATGCCGTCCAGGGCAAGGAGGTTGTCCAGAGCCTCCAGGAAGGCCCAGGGGAGACTGTGTCGAAGGCCGACCGCATGTCCAGAAGTAGCAGGAAGGCCACCACCTTGTTGTGGCAGGCCATGCTGCAGCATGCATGACGTCCCCCAGGGAGTCAGCCGTGCAGCTGTGCCGCCCGAAGCCGCTATGCGGCTCCTGGAAAACGCCGCACTGGTACGCGATCCACTCAAGACGGGACTGAACCGCACCCGCCATGACCTTCCCGGCAGCCGACGTCATGGGCACGGCATTGTAGGACTCGGGCTCCATTGGGGGCTTGTCGACCCTGAGGATCGGCTAAATGAGTCCTATAAGCCAGGGTGGTGGGAGGACACCCGTCGGCCATACCCGATGGAACAGCCACACAAGCGGCTCCAGCTGGGTGACGTCCAGGTTCTGCAGCGTCTAATACGTCACCCCGCGGATGCCAGGGGAGCTCTGCCGCTTGGGACAACGATTCAGGACGTCCTGCAGCTCACGGGGTGTGATGTTCGTGGAGCAAAGGGACACACCACTCTCTGATCGTGTGGGGCGGCTGGCGCCACGGCCGGCGGGGCCGCAGAAACTGGATGCGGGATTTGAGCGGCCCGAGCAAACTGGTCGGCGAACGGCTCCGCCAGGGCCCTCATGGTGATGTCCAGGGGTATGGCGACCATGAGCAGGGGGCGCCGGCTGCTGGTGGTGGACCCCAGCCGGGCTTTAAAGATACGCCAGGTTCTGCCCGTGTCCCTGCGGAAGTCCATGGACGAGCACAGCGGCTCCCACCCTCGCCTGCAACGCTGCCATGCCCGCCGCCGGCATTGGGCGTCTGCCCGCCGGTACTCCGTCTAGTCCTTGTTGTGTTTTATGTTGACCCCGACGCTGTTTTCGTCGGGGCCAGAGCAGACACCACCGCAGCCGTCGGCGTCACAACACGAAGTACTTTATTCGGGCACGCCCCCCTGTGTCCCTTGTCACGGGCGGCGCCACCAGACGGCTGGCTGAAACCAGGTGACACCACAACACCTCCTTCCTTCAAGAACTTGTGTAGCTTTACAAGTTCAGACGGGCTGGTGGAACTACACGGCGACCACTACGCGTTCTCATAACACCATCGTCTCGATGGTCACTGCCGACGTCTGTTGCTACGTTCGGTGCAGCGTTCGGTATCTCCACCGTTGGATTTGCAGGAGAAGCACCCTGCGTTGCGTCCATAGGAATTCCAGGGTCTATTTGATTCAGCTGTGAGAACCCCGACAGGTGTCGCCGATTACGCTGCAGGACTGCACCTTGATCAGTCTCTACAATATGACAGCGAGGTCGTTGGCCCTCACTTAACACCGCAGCTCGAGAGAGAGAGAGAGAGAGAAAGGACTTTATTGAGGTACCGGCAGTCGGGGACGGATCAGGCCACGCAGGGCTTCACCGTCCCGTAGTCTTCACCGCTCACCGCGGCGTCGGGCCGACCCCGAGGTCTACGTCTGGTCGGCGCGGGCTACTTGGAGTGCCGCCGCTGTCGCCCCTAGCCCTCGCTCCCGCAGGAGGAGGCCGAGGGGAGTGCGGGTTCCCCTTTCGCCTTTGCCTGTCCAGTGCAGCCTCGAGCCGCTGGATGGCCCTTAGCTGATCTTCTCGCCCCGAAGAGCGCACTGAGTCCGCAATGTCCGGTGGGAGGATCGGCCTCCCCGCACTTGAGTCGTGGTCCGCACATCCCCACATCAAGTGGGCCAAGTCTGCGTTCACACGCGCACACACACTGCACACCTCGTCCTCGTACATGTCCGGGCACACGTGGCGCGCGAGCGCCGGCGTAAGCACTGTCCCGGTTTGCAGACCGCAGCTCGAACTCCTTCAGGTCGAACCCACACTCGTTCTCCCGCCTCCAGCAGAGGCAGTGGCCTGGCTTGATGGTGCTGGTTGAAGTTGCGCTCACTTTTCATCTTGTAAGATGCATCACTTGTGGCAGCAACTGTTTCATCTTCGGTAAGCGAGTTCTGAGTTGCCTTCCCATTAGGAGTTGAGCTGGGCTGAAGCCATTCACGCCCGGGATATCTCTGTAGCTGAGTAAAGCTAGATGTGGGTCACTCGATTTGACAAGCAGTTCTTTCACTGTGCGGACCATCCTTTCAGCCTCTCCGTTTGACTGAGGAAAGTGCGGGCTGCTGGTCACAACGGTGAACCCATAGGAGTCGGCAAACCTCTTGAGCTCATGGGAAGAAAAGGGTGGCCCGTTATCCGATCTCACAACTTCTGGGATACCATGTCGAGCAAATATGCTCTTGAGCACCTCGACGACTGCAGAAGCTGTGGACGACCGTAAGGTAATAACCTCAGGGTAGCGGGAGTAATAATCCACGAGGAGCAAAAACGTTTGTCTTTTGCTGTGGAAGAGATCCATGCCCAGAACCTCCCATGGGCGGCTCGGTAAGGGTGTGGAAATAAGTGGCTCCGCTGGATTAATCCGAGTGCGTGCACACTGTTCGCATCGGGCTACCATGGACTCGATGTCTTTAGCAATCCCCGGCCACCACACCGAGTCTCTGGCTTTCGCTTTGCACCGGTTTATACCTTGATGTCCTTCATGCAACAGATGCAGGACTGCTGGTCTCAAGAAAGTAGGAACTACAATGCAGGGACCTTTGAGCAGAAGCCCATCACAGAGTGTTATCTCATTAGCTACCGCCGCATACTTCGTCAAATATAAGGGCAGCTTCTTCTTATGAGGCCAGTCACGTTGGGCAAAAGAAATAAGGGATGTGCACTCGCCATCCGTGCTTTGGGCTCTTTTGACGTCATCCGGATTCAATGGCAAAGTTGAGGATGCGTTGCTAACAACTTCTGTTGCGAACAACTCCACCGAGTCAAGGGGAGAAGAAACCTTCGGTGGTATCCTTGAGAGAGCATCAGCAGTTGCTAGTAGTTTGCCTGGAACATACTGCATGGTGAACTGGTAGTGCATGAGCTTGAGGCGCAGTCTTTGAACACGAGGAGAGAGCATATCCAGTTCCATTTTGCTAAACAGAGTGACTAGTGGTTGATGATCCGTTTCCACGGCAAAGTTTATGCCCCGTACGAACTCATCGAACTTGCGCATTGCCCATGTCGCCGCCAGAGCTTCCTTCTCTGTCTGACTATACCTCTGTTCCGTGACCGTCATGGAGCGAGAAACAAAAGTCACTGGTCGACGTTCTCCTGACGGCTGCGTTTGAAGTAAGACTGCTCCGAGTCCGAAAGAACTGGCGTCCGCCGAAATCGTGGTGGCGAGGAGGGGTGATATTTAGCCATGCACCTATCTGATACCAGCAGCTGCTTGATCTTGCTGAAGGCTGACTCTTGTTCGTGGTGCCAGGACCAGGCCGTTTTCTTGCTCAGAAGCGCACGCAGGGGTGCTGTAATCTCGGAGATGTTAGATCTCGGAGATGCTGTAATCTCGGAGATGCCTTCCTCTGTAACTGGTTGCGGCTGGCCCGAAGCTGAAGCATCTCCAGGTCCGGAGTGGCGTGCACAGGGGTACCTCCCACGTACCATGGCCTTGTCGGCGCTCCGCACGACTTGGGTCGTGCGGAGCCCAACGACGTGGGTTCGACTCCAGGCAGCGGAGGCCGCTTTTCTGATGGAGACGAAAAGCGAAAATGCCCGTGTGTTCGAGATTTCGGCGCACATTAAAGATCCCCAGGTGGTCAAAATTAATCCGGAACCCTCCACTACTGCGCGCCTTATTGCCTGTGTATCGTCGGTGCGTTAAACCTCATAATTAATCAATCTGCGATGAAGTCGACTGCTGTCGCCTCGGTGCATTTAGTCTTTACCTTGCGGAAGTCGACCCAGCTATAGATAGTGACAGCATAAAAACCCCAGTGTCAGCTCACCTGCGGTGGTTTCCGGGCGTGCCAAGGATGGGGTCATACCCCTGGCGGCGGTCTCCCAGGAGGAGGCGAACCACTGCATCACCAGGGTTACGTCGAAGCATGACTGCTGGACCGTGCCACAACGACGACAAGGGCGGACGAAGATGGGGCTGCCGGTGTTGGCCACGTGCAGTCCACAGGAGGTGGCGGCGTCCATAAGCTCTCGTCTCCTGCTGGTGGCGCGGGGACTCTCCCAGGCCGGGTGATGTGCGTTGAAGTCGCCGCACACTACGACTTCGACGTGGTAAAGGGCGCGACAAGACGGGGACAGGAGGAGAGGCAGTTACACGGGACGAGCGCTGGTACCGTGCGCTCGTCCCGTGTAACTGCCTCTCCTCCTGTTCCCGTCCTCGTCCCGTTTCTTGCGCTCGTCCCGTGTAACTGCCTCTCCTTGTGTCCCCGTCTTGTCGCGCCTTTTACCACGTCGAAGTCGTACCACCAACTAGCCCGAATTTCTGCTTTGAGCACACTACGACCTCCCAGACCAAATTTGCGCGCAACCGACTCAGGGACACGACGTTTCAGGGTTTCTGAAGCCGGATGTAGACGCTGGCCACGGTGGTGTTTGTTGTCCCCATGCGTACCGTCACGGGGGCCACTCCATAGGGCCGTTAGCAACTGGGGCCATGTCAACAGGGGCGCTCTTGAGGGCGGCCCGCACATAGACGGCTGCCCGCGACTTCCCCGATGGGTGGCTGGCGTCATGGGACGGTGTGCTGCTGCAGGACCTCAGGCGGAAGCTTGTGGTTCTAAGACAGCACACACAGCCCTGCAAGCGCAGAGTGTTTCCGTAGATGTACACCTCCTGCAGAGCCAACACGTCGAAGGTCTCCCGCAGCAAGTGCTCAGTCAGCTACGCGTTGCTTCGGCCGAGGCCGTTGCACTGAAGTATGCGTTACCGCTGGCCTTTCCCACACTGTCTGCTAGTCATGGTGAATGTGGGCGTTGAGGTTCAGGAGGGCCAGGGCGTACGTGGCCGCCATCCATGCAGGGTCCTCGGCGGGCAGTCTGCCCACCAAGCTGTGCGCCGGCCACCAGGACGGGCTTCCGCTGCTCCGGGCGTGGGGCTGCAAGCGGAACGACTGGGGCTGCGGGCGGGGCGGTTTGCTGGGCAATGGGGCGGCTGGCTGCTTTCCGCTGGTCTGCAGGCCGGTGTTGCTGTAGTCCTTGGGGGCAGGCTGCTGCGTCTGTGGGTCGAGCCGTGACTGCTGCTGGGTGCTGCGCTACTTGACCATCTCGGCGTAGCTGGGCTGCTCTGGTGAAACCGATGCCTCGAGCTCAGCACGTGGCACTGGCTCTAGCGGCTGGGTCATGGCCGTGGCCATTCGAATCTCGGGCAGCCAGCTTGGGCAAGGGGGTCCGTCCCACAGCGACGGCTACTGCAGTTGCAGCGACGGGGGCAACAGCTGCAGTGCGCTGTTGTGAGGAGTGTCACAACGAGCATTATGTTGAGTTATGTCCCTGAACGTGACAAGCGGGTGACTGTCCTCGTGCAGCTCCATAGCCTGGAGGGTAAAAGCGATGGCTTGTTGGTGGACGTATTCGCTGCTCTCCATGGAAGCGTTAGCGGGCTTCGAGATGAGCTGAATGGAACCGATTGGGGAGGGGTTTTTTAACAAACGCAGTGCAGCCTGGGACACCTACCCCGACTGGTAATTCCGGTAGGCTTTTTGGGTATCGGTGAACACCTTCTGAACTCCTCGTTGAGTGAGAACCAAGGCGATGGCTGCTTCTTCTGCTACCGCCAAGTCTTGGATCTTGAGTGAGGCACACGCAAGGAGGTTGGTTCTGGTGGTAGACACGATGATGGCGTACTGCTGCCCTCGATGTTGGGAGGCGTTTGTGTAGATGACCGCGTGATCACCACCGATGGTGGTGGTGAGCGCTTGAGCCCGTACTTGTCGGCGACCCTCGTGATGTGAGGGTTTCATATTTCGAGGTAAAGGGGGCATCTTTAGTTCTTTTCGCCAAGAGCCCGAGAGTACATCACGCGGAGTGACATTTTGTGCTGCCCAGCCAATCTGGTGGAGGATGCGGCGATCCACTGCAGTTAATTCTGCTCAGTCGCAGCTTCTGGTTAGAAAGGTGGCCCTCTATCAGCTCTTCCACCGTGTTGTGGAGCCCCACCCTAAGCAGCCTCTCCGTGGACACACTCATGGGAAGACCATTGGCCTGCTTAACCGCCTTTCTAATTATATCAAGCATCTTTATGTCCTCCTTGCCGAGAAGAAGATAGGGGATGACGTAAGTGATTCTCGAGAGGACAAAAAGCTTGAATTAATTGAAGGGTATCGGCTTCCTTGAGGCCTCGTTTCTTGGTGGCAACTCGTCTGATCATGTGTGTTATTTGATTCATGCTATGTTTGAGGCGCTGCAAGGACACACTCTTTGTGTTAGCCTGGACATCCTGGCCCAGGATCTTGATGCCGGGGCTTGGAGTGATGGCCTGGCCGTCAAGGGGTATTTTAATGCCTTCCTTGATGTGTCGTTTGGCGTGAGGGCGACGACAAGGAGCTCTGATTTTTTAGGTGAACACTGGAGGCGACAAAAGGTTTAGCATACTGGCGGACTGCATCTGTGGCCTGTTGGAGCGTGTCTTGGATCTCTCCGAGAGACCCCGTCCCAGTTCAAAGGGTAATGTCATCGGCGCACAGGGTGTAGCCGCGATTTGGTATATCCGCCAGTTTTTAAGGGAGGTTCAGTAAAGCCACGATAAACAGCAACAGAGAGAGCACGGACCCCTGAGGGGTGCCGCGGAACCAAACTGGATGGGATCGAATGATGTAACTGTGCCAATCTTGAGTGTCGCCATACAATCGAAAAGGAAGTCTTTGATGTATGAATAAGTTCATTCCCCGCAGTCTGTGGCAATAAGGGCGGCCAGTATGCGGTCATATGAAACGCGAAGGTCGTCTTAGACCCGTTCAAGCCTCCTGCTGATTTGGAGCGGACGTCTTGAAGTACGCTCGCCGTCTAAGATAGATCTATGAATTCGGGGGTCAATATACTCCTTCAACTAAATGAGTTGGTACTCAAACATGCCACCCGAAATTCTCCTAGAGCAGTTTTGGCCCTCGACCGGAAGGGGGTCCTCGACAAAGTTCCGAGGTGTTGCCAGAAGCCAAACATGGACGTGGACATCAGCTCGTCGTCGAGGTGTTTCTGTATTCCCATCACCTTTCCCACGCAGGACGTAAGGAATATGGGTCTGAGGTTATCCACGTGGAGGGATTTACCAGGTTTCGGAATGAATCGTACCTCTGTTGCTTTCCATGAAGGAGCTCGTAGGGTGCCTGAGGCCCAGATTGACTTGAGGTGTTCCGGTAGGGAGGCAAGAGAGTCGTCCCTCAGATTCCCTCACGTGTCCCTCACGTGATGCTGTCGGGTCCAGGGGTGCTGTTTTTTTTACTCTCGGCTATCACTGCTTTGAGTTCGTGAAGGAGGATTGGCCGGTCTAGGGTGACGTTGGGGCGCCCCGCGTGGTGACGTCGAGGGGTGCTTGGCAGGTCTGTCTGAAGGTAATCTTTGAGTGCTTTCATTAGTGTTGGAGCATCGCCCACGTAGTTGTTGAAAGTGCGAACTAAGCTGCGGTTGGTTTCGCTCTCGCGTTTTAGTGGGTCAATCAGGTGACGGAGAAAGAGAGAGAGAGAGAGAGGGAGAGAGAGAGAGAATGCAATTAAAGGTAAAAGCGAGGTTAGCCGAGCCGTATCGCTTAGCATGCTACGCCATATGAATGAACGAAAACATGAGAGTCTGTGAACTAAAATAAATAAATAAATAAATAAATAAATAAATAAATAGTTGCCACGTTTTCTTGATTGACACTGTGCCTTGAAGGTCGTTGCAAAATTCAAGCCAATTGTCTTTACAGAGTGCTTTGGCGTGCCCCGCGGCTGTCTTAAGTTCGTTGGTGCGTTTGCGAAGGGCTACGATTGTCGCTTCCACGGCTTCTACGTGCCTCCCACAGGTGGAGTATGCGGGAGTCCACGCACGGGGAGTCCACGCACTCTTCGATTTACAGTCTCGGACTCACCGCGGACTCCCCGAGAAGCAGTCCGGCATTTGATTTTAAGTGCGAATGCACTTCTTAAGCGAGCCTGAATCGTCCGCCGCCGTCGTCCGCATAGCAACAGCTGCGGGTGCGCGCGCTCCTCGTCTTCCTCCTCGTCTTCCCTAGCAACGGGGGGAGATGGGCGCGCGCTACTCTCCTCCTCCTCTCTCCGCTCAGTGACTGCGGGTGTTGGGCGCCTCCTCTCCACTTCGGGCGGGAGAGCTCTCGCTCGCGTAGTGGGCGCTCCGCATTCCGACGCGTGAGGGCGCTCGTGTAGCCCTCGCCGTAACGGCGGGCGCTACTCTCCTCCTCATCTCGCCGCTCAGTGACTGCGGGTGTTGGGCGCCGCCTCTCCACTCCAAGATCACGATATCCACCGTAATCGCGCAATCAACAACCGTGCATTCGCACTTACACACTCTCCCCCTCGGGGAAGTGCGAGGGAATTTTTTCCCATGTATCCCTATGGCTTCGGGGAATCCTCGGACTACCCGCGGACTATCCGCGGTGAGTCCGAGAGTGCAAATCGAAGAGCCCCAATGACACGGCGTTGCGCAATGTTCGGGGAGATCGACGACACGGAGAACAAGCGGCGTAACGCCGTAACCATTCCTTGCCCGTAGATGGCCATGCTTCACTGTGCAACACACATGTGGGAAAGCCAGCTTACAAAGTCCAAGCTTACAGGCGATTGGCGTCACTAAATCTTCTTAAAGTCGGCTTCACCTCGAACACAAATGCATTGCTGGGAAGACATTACTTTCAGGGGAATATGGTAGCCCTAGCCTAGGACCACTCCTTTTATTTTAAGTGCGAATGCACTTCTTAAGCGAGCCTGAAGCGTCCGCCGCCGTCCGCATTCCGCCGCCGTCCGCATAGCAACAGCTGCGGGTGCGCGCGCTCCTCGTCTTCCTTGGCAACGGGGGGAGATGGGCGCGCGCTGCCTGGCCGCTGACATGGCACATACCCACGTGGGGGATTGGCCAGGCATCTCCTCGTCTTCCTTGGCAACGGGGGTAGATGGGCGCGCGCTGCCTGGCCGCTGACATGGCACATACCCACGTGGGGGATTGGCCAGGAATCGGGCGTGAGAAGGGCTAATGCACCCGCTTAAAGGAGTACTGACACGAAATTTCAAAGCTGAGATCCGCTCTAGCAATCAAGTACAACGACAACACAAATAGGTGTCTGTGCACGGCACATACCCACGTGGGGGATTGGCCAGGAATCGGGCGTGAGAAGGGCTAATGCACCCGCTTAAAGGAGTACTGACACGAAATTTCAAAGCTGAGATCCGCTCTAGCAATCAAGTACAACGACAACACAAATAGGTGTCTGTGAATAAATGCATCTTTCTTTCTTTGTAGTTGTGTGTGTGTGTGTGATCTCTCTTTCGCGAACATTACCGAACCGCGCAAATTCAACTCGTGCATTCGCACTTTCACATTCTTCCTCTCGGTGAAATGCGGGTCAATTTTTTTTTATTAATTCTTTCCCATGCGCTGAAAATTGTTGGTCTACGCTCGGTCTGACTCTGGAGGCGATCTGATACCTACTAGCAGAGTCCTTCAAAAGCATTGAAGGACTCTGATACTACCCATAAACAGCTTTCGTTGGCACGTACCTTGCACAAGCTAGATGGCATATGCCGTCAACCCGATTTCATCACCATCAGGATCAATATTCTTCTCTCATCATGACCATAAGCTCATCAACAGCCGAAAATCGTTTTTGTTGGATTTATAAATTAATCAGGTAAGCGATGCATCGTCGTGCTTCATGTTAAAAAAAAATATACTGCAAAATGCGACTTTCTGGCAAAGCAGTATTAACTCTATAACGTCAAGCCGCATTTTGAGCGCAACTGAAGTAAAGGAACGCTTATCAAAGGCGCCAAAGGCGTACAAGTGCTCTATGCACTGTGCGTCTGCTCCATACCCTATTCCGTGCTCAAAGTGTATCGGGGAATCTGTTCACGTTTGTTTTGTATCCATAAATAATATTTTGGCATTTATTTGCCAATATTTTTGGTTTTGCTCGCTTGTAACTTTTTTGTGCATGGCTAAAAAACACCATCATCATCACCGTTCGACAATGCTTGCTTTTGTTATGCATTTCTTGCTTTCCTCAACTCAGCACATGCTTGATGCAGCGGTTTGTCTCCCTGACCGAACGTTGTACCTGACGCACGTCTAAATGGACATCTTCGGAAAAGACAGCGGCAAGTTCATGGTTGTGCCGTGGTACAACCGGTAAGTTATTCGCACATTCGGAACGAACTACGAAGGTAGTACGAGCCGATCGGTACGTAGTTCACTCCGGTGGCTTCAAGCAGCACCGCGTTTGACACGACTGTTCAAAGCGATCTCACTTGGTGGTGGCTAAATTAGCGTCGCTTTTTGTCACTGAAGGCACGAATGGGAGAAGACGTACCAGAACCTCTTCAGCAGTTCCGCCGAGGATTGGGCTGCCGGACTTGGAAGCATTGCCGTATGGAGGAGCAGGTAAGAACAACGGAAAACACACGAGTAAAGGCGAGAGAACCATCTCAGTACCCGGGGGAGCTCAGCTGCCTCTAGATGTGTGACATGGCACCCAGCAGCTGCAACTGCGTTTTCTTTATTGCCCTCCAAATCTCCTAGACAAGTCGTTGCGATGCGCCCGTCGAACTCCAGACGCACCCAAAGAAACGGTCAGAAAAAACTCTGTTGTGATGACACTTTCCGTTTCCGAAAAGAGACAAAACACTGTTGACTCGAGCGGATGTGTAGTGCGAGTTGTGTCGTTTGTTTGAAAAGAGCAAGTCGGGGAGGAAGAGAAACATATGCCTCATGCTAGCGTCTATTCTTGCCACTGAGGCATACAGTGCTGCAATTCAACAGAAAACTTGACATGTTACATGCTGTGGTAATCTTTGGTTACTTGTTGGAGTGAAGGGGACTGCACACTCTGTGAATGTCCACTTCGAAGTACGTTATGTTCAGAGCTACAACAGAATTGTCGTGCTTCTGTTTTGTGAGGCACGACCTGAGAAATGTGAAGTTTTGCAAGTTTTTGCCACAGGCAACATGAAGCTATTAGCTATTGCGTCCAAGCCAAGGCTCTGTACTTTAAGATAGATGAACTGGTAATCCAGCAAGCTTCTAAGCCTGGTATGCATCTAGGATTCAGTGCATTGGGCAATGTGTTTCCATCTATGGGGTAATGGTTGGTAGAGTTGAGCCTCACACAGCAAGCTTTACGTAGATACACGTATAATGGACTGCACATTTTGTGGCACATGATCTCGGTGCAGCTGCTGGATCTGAAAGCTTTTGGTGCGCACTGCTGCCCAAGGGCATTTGAGAATACAGTCTATCTTTAGGACGAATACAGAAAGCCCTCATTAAGTCAAACTCAAACTCTCGTATCTCAAAATATTGGTTGCGTTGAAAACTTTTTCTCGCCATGCATTTTCCTCCAATAGGTGCTGTGTATTTGCCCCCCTTTATCTTGAAACGTTTTTTCAGGGGACCACAGATATTTCGAAACATTGATAGTGAGGACACTAGGCAAAGTCTGCTACTGGCAACTGATAAGGTTTTTGTGCGAATGCTTAGCACCCGAATACATACCGAAAGTGGTCATGAATGGCAAATTTGGAATTCCCGGCGCTGCGGCAGTTTTCTATCCAACTTTTCAAGCAACTGTAGGAGTGATAATGTGTGCGTTATCAGGCAAGCATCACGCAGTTCCTTCTTCCGCGATAATAAAAATTTGTTTTCCCCCCAGATTATTTTGCGTTTATTGCAGTGGTGCATTTGTTACCAGCACTGGCTCTTATTTCAGTGACTTGTCCACAAATTTTTGACATTTCAATTAACTCGAAAGAGGATTTTACAACTTTAGGTGAATGAGGTATAACTGTACTTGATTACGCTAATGATGATAAACAAAAATAAATAATGGCACAATGCAGCTAGTGTACAAGTATTGTTTGCCCTGTTGACCTAACTAAAGGGTCTGGTTTTGATAGTCTTAACTTACCTCTCTGTGCTTGTGTTTCTGAAAGTAATCTGTAACAGCTAGTCCAGACGCTTTTTTTTTTTTTTTTTTGATGGGGAAAATTTCGCTTGCAAGTCTAAAAAACCTTGTGTGTCAGTGCCACACTTTTCACTGTTTCGTAATGATGGATTTGAAGCAGCTTTAACAGTTCAGCAGTGCAACGTCAAGTTCATTAGTAGCTATTGATATCGCAGTGTAATGGTGTTACCTTATGATATATAGAGGCAGCATATGGCTTTGAAAGAAAAACTAATAAAACTTGCACCCTAATGCACTTGGCCTATATATAGACCCAGCATATGGCTTTGGAAGAAAAAATAATAAAATTGTGCTCTAATGCAATTGACCTGTGAAGCACTCTGGATTCAGTTACACCACTTTGGGTTGTTCAGCGTTCGGAAGATTTGAAACAGCTAGTCAGTGCTGCAATAAAAAAGAATGTAAAACTGCGTGGGCTTGTGATGCAGTTTCGTATACGCAGTCCTTGATAGGCTTCAAGGGCGTGAGCTTGTTCGGCGGGGTCAAACAACATGGATCAAAGGGCTTGTACAGCTCTCTATGAACATAAATTGTTACTTCTAGCGTACATGCCACTGTATGAAAATACTACGACTTTCTATTTATACTGAACTGTGGAGTGTCCACACTCGTTAGTTGTTCGGCTACAAATTTTTGTCTTGCTCAAGAGACGTTTGTAATATAGTAGCGTCATTTCACCTAAACTGGGATAGTTCAGTCTCCCATTCTTATTGTAAAGTGGTGTTTTTTGGTGCAGCTAAAAAAGAAAAAGAACTCGCAAATCAACGGGGACAAGAACACATGAAGACAGCACAATTGCGCAATTGTGCTGTCTTCATGTGTTCTTGTCCCCGTTGATTTGCGAGTTCTTTTTTTTTTTTTTTTTTTTTTGAGATGCATCATTACCAACTCGGCCAACTTTCAACCATTTTTCTTAGTGCAGGTATTGTTTTGATTGATTGTAGGGTTTAACACGCCAACGCAACGCAGGCGATGAGGTACGTGTGCCGTAGTGGAGTGCTCCGGATTAATTTTGGCCTCCGGCAGGGGATCTTTAACGTGCGCCGAAATCTCGGTACACACGGGCAGGTATTTTGTAAGCACATGCTTTGGTATTCGTAGAGGCAGCTATGCTGGTTTGACTTGCGCTTATCAAGATTTCACTTCTCACTAATGTTGCTTGTGCCCTGTACATTATTCTCTGTTGATTAATCTGTTGATCCGCAACCCCTTGTCGAAATAGACGGTAGATTGTGTCCAGGGAACGTTGCTGGAACGAAAATACGCTCAGTAATGTAGCTTTTTTTTAAAAATGTGTTGGCTTGCCTATTTGTGGAGTGTTGTCATCCCTGCTCGTGTTTGCAGACTGTACAACCAGCTTCCCCGTCCGATCGAGGCCACTGCGGCATTGGTGCGGGCGTGCCTCAGCGACAACCAGTCGACGAACCAGACCACTTTGGGGCCTGGTGTCAGCAGAGCTGAGGAGCTGAGCTCTCTCTACTCGGTCGCCATAGTCAGGTGCGGGCTCACATGGGGGCGGACCGGCAATCGTGATTGTGGCATTTGTTTGTATTTGTATCCGGTATTTATTTATTTATGAACTTGTACGGGTCTGCAGTGGTAGAAAGGGAGGACAGTTGAGCTGATTTTAAATGGCTGTTTGTAAAACTGTTTGCAAATGGCCCTAGTGGTGTCTAGGACTACCTTAGGACTCCCGCCATTGCTGAAGTCATAAAAATAAAACTGCTTGCTTGCAGTTAAAAACAAAGTTGTGTAATAGACACCTGTCGACGTTTCCCGCCAATTTCGTCTTCTGATTCGCTGTTCGTTCCGTGCTTGCAAGAACCAAATGGTGATGCACTGTGATTGCAAATGGTATGCTTTTTTTTTTTTTTGGCAAGCAGCTGTGCAAATACGACCACGCCACATTTTTACCCTTATCAGATAAAAATTTCAGCAAGACACAAGGTTTATGCTGAAGGAAAAAAAAAAAAAAAACCAGTTGATTCTAAGAGGGTGTTTTCTAAACAAACCACGAGATGGCTTTACTTGCCTTGAAGTGGCTTGAGCATGACCAAATTGGGTCCTGAAATCACATCAATCAAAAGGATCAATTCTGAATGGACGTGGTTGTGAAAGAGCTGGTAAGTGCAAATGCTAGCAAGTTTTGATCAACCATACCTAAGGTGTTCCTTCCACAAGCAGAGGGTCGAGGTTGTGAGCCCTTGCTTAATGTGCAGTGAAATGAGCAACCTGCAACTTTTAAAGTGGAGTGCAGTGCCACAAACGATTTATTGGTGAGGCCTTCTACCCCAGGGAGCAATGGTTTGAAGACAAGGAAATGGAAGAGGCAGGGAGAGACCTGCTCATATAGTAGGGGGTGGATGAAGGGTCTTCGGTGCTGGGGATGGATCATCACACCTTCAACAACAAAAGCTCAAAAAAAGGAAAATCAAAGCCCCCTTTTTTGAGAGAAAGACTGTTAAAATGCGAAGCTTTCTCCTGTGCAACCTGAGTCAAAGTCCGAAATTCAAACTACTTTGACTGTACCAGAATGCCGCAATTGTTTTGATGCCGGTTTTATAACACGAGGGACCCAGGTTCAATTCCGACCACGGGAAGGGTTTTTTTATGAGCCACTTGATGTACCTTTGCCTATCATCGTCATTGTTTTGTGAAACCCATTGGGCAAAGTTGGCTTTCTGCCGTACGTTTTACTTGGACGAATGATGTTATCAGTGAAGCGTAGAACGCTTCGCTTTGATATTAGAGAACAACACTCCAAGAGTAGAGTGTTAGGGTAGAGCGTCCCTCATTTTACGTTTTGCGCTTTGAACGGTCTTGCAATGGAATACCAACTTGCCCAGAAATCCGCCTTAATCAGTTAGGGTAGAGCTCAAAATCTCTGATTTTCATCGTTCATCCCTTGAGTATGTTTTTTTTCTATGAAGCTCTCAGTTCTGTCTTCTTGTAGGCCATAAGTAGGGATAACTGCATTAACTAAGCATGTGGAAGAACAGGCATCAAGCTGGTGAGGAACTCTTTGAAGTGAGGAACTGTCTTTCAGTTTGTTCCCTTGAGCAGACTGTTCCCGTGGCCCATTTTGGCCCGGAGAAATTCTATTGAAGTCTGCCTCATAAAGTTGATCTTCAGGTTTGTCTTGTTGGTCTTGGTTATCCAATGTCGGGTGAAGGGGCCATGAAGACAAAATAGAAGTTTGGTTCATTAGGAAGACTGTCCTGGTAACAACTGTAGCAAATTTATCGGAAACTTCAAATACTGGAGATGGAGTGACTCCCTAGCCACTTTCTGGGGATTACTCTATGGCGTCACCAATTCTTGTTTGTGCAATTGGTGGCCATTGACTTGAAGGGGCCATGCAGACAAAACACAAGTTTGGCTCATCCCAAAGATTGCCTCAATAGAATCGTACTGAAACCACTTTTAACACGCACTTCGGTAAAATAAGCTATATAATTAGGAAAAAAGGGGATGGCCACGCAACCCACCAGCTCATTTCCCGCAACAGAACCTATGATGTCATATGCGCCCAGCTGTGAGATTGGCTGAGGACGGCAAAAGCAAACACAAATTAGGCAGGGTGTATAAGCTTGCCGAACGAGCTATTTGCGCTTAAATGTAATGCCTATTCGTTTTGCAGCAGTAAGAATGGTGGGGTAAGCAATGAAAGCTGTGAAACTACACCGATGCCCACTGTTGTTGGACTGGGCACACTATGCTTGTTTTATATGCACAGCAGTCGGCCGCTTTGGAGTTGCTACTGGCCGATTGGCGTAAGTGACGTTGTTTTACGGGACCCTGTTTGTCGAGCATACCCCATGTTTCACGAAACGATTACTTTCTACCGTAACAAAAATGAGCCAAGTGCAAGTATGGTCAGAAACAAAGCAGCGGTGGCCAACGGTCCGTGGGTGAGTAGGGCAGTACCATCTGGGAGGACTAACGGCAAGCAAGGCTGCAGAGCCTAATGGCGCACTGAAAGTTCGTCTAAATACCGGCCCTTCTGACTTCATGGCAGATGTCACAAAAACACACGATTCGGTGGGAGAATCAAAATTATGACCTAAATTTATTAATTTCTCAGTGATTACGGCACAATTTGTTGCTGGACAAGTGCTGGGGGCACAATAAAACACGAAGTCTTTCGAATAAAACAAACTTGTATTTTGTCTGCAGGGACCCTTTATTAAGCCATCATCACAAAACATGATTGGGTGATTGCAGTGTGACTGGTTGTTCTGTTTGATCATATCACTTCAATGCTAACATGCAGGTAACCCACTTTTTTTGTTTTTAGTGCTGGTCCATATCATCTCACTCCTGCCCAGATAATGTCAATGCAGTGTGAAATTTTGAAGTTTTTTCAATATTTTTTACGCTTTTTTTAAGAAAACATCTTTTGTGGTTGAATGGAGCTGAGTGGATTACCAAAGGCTGGTTCTTTCAGATTGAACGAAGTTGTATCTTGTCTTCGTGGCCCCTCTAAGGATGGTGTTCCTGCATGCTACCTTTTGCTTTGGTCCTTTAGCAGTACGCTACTATTGTCAGTGTTCCAAAAGCACTACATATTATAAGATGCAGGCCAACTGATGGCTCTGGATGTCTTGCAGGTTTGTGGGAGACATCATCGAGCCCGTGCGGGCTGTGAAGAACATCAGCGCAAAGGAGGCTGCGTTCGAGGTATGTCTCCAGCAGCGTTGAGAATGCGCGGCAGGTGTTCGCTTGGAAGGCCTCCATTTCGGCTGCCTTTATAAGGCTGTAGTGAACATACCCACATTTATACTTTCCAAAGTGCCGAATTCTGAATGAACTGTGCTGTTGGGCGGTGGGGGGAAATTTTGACTTTGCAAAGGCAGTTGACTGTCTTGTGCAAGAGTTCCAAGATTCTAACTTAGCCGTGCTAGGCTTAGAAATGTCTTGGCATAGCCGTTTCTACGGTTGTTGGGATCTTAGGGAAACACCTAGACTACTACTCTGTGTTGCCCTAAGGAAGACAAGAAAAAGTGGATTCAATGAATAGTGCTGAACAGTGCCACTGCATGGCTCAGGAAAGCCTTACCTTGTGGTGTATGGGACACCCGCCGCAGTGGCTAAGGCGTGCTGCTGAGCACGAGGACGGGGGTTCGATTCCCGGCCGCGGTGGCCGCTTTTCTGATGGAGGCGAAAAGCGAAAACAGCCGTGTGTACGAGATTTCGGTGCACGTTAAAGATCCCCAGGTGGTCAAAATTAATCCGGAGTCCTCCACTATGGCGCGCCTCATTGCCTGCGTTGCGTCGGCGCGCTAAACCCTACAGTCAATCAATCAACTTCCTCCACTGTGTGGGCAATGGAATGGCTGCAGTAGCTACCTTTGGAAGGCCATAACCTCATTTTCCTCTGTCATATTAATAAGGTGAAAGTCTCAGGTGTCTCGTGAAGAGTGACTGTAGTTGTCGTCGTTGTCAGCGTGAAGGGTATTGAAATGGCTGGGGCTGCAAACAGAAAATGAATAAACATACATTTAGATTGATGGGGGATTTGAACCCAGGTGGCCAGAGCAGCAGCCAAGTGCGCTGTCGACGAACCAAACCTGGCGTTGTGCCAGAATGGAACTAGAATTTGCCTTAAGCGTGCTCCAGGACAGGTAAACGCACCAGCACGCGCATAGAGCTGGTGAACGTGGAGGAGAGGTCTCGATGTCGGGAAGCTGCCGCTTGAATTGCAGCCAGTCTGCCTCTCGGAGTAATCCACGTGAAAGACGAAGAACCGCAAGGAAAGTAGAGACTGCAAACACGATACAACATTGGAGAAAGCCTTGATAATGATTAGCTTTTGCCTTCAAATGACCTATTGAGACTTTTTAAGTACACGAAGAATTTTTATACTTGTTTTGAGTGCTGCAGCCTGCGATGTAGTGAAGCCCCTTCCACAGCCAGAAGTCTTTCTGGAAATTTTGCTGAAACCGCACCAACTTGCTCACAATAATTGTAGATTTACGAGTACTCGTTATTTTCACATTTTTACGAGTATAAAACGTGGCTCGTAGCATATTCATATTAGTTGTTTTTTTTTCCCTCACAGTTCTGATTCTGGAATAGGCAAGGCTGGCTTGTTATCTAGGCTGCTGTTTGGGTTGTTTTGTTAGGAATGTTCCACTTGTCCTTGGCATGGCTCACCAACAAGCTCAAAAGTTAGCTGGGGCTGCAAAAAAATACGATATTATTGTAAAGGATTACGTAAAAATGTTTTATGAATAGAAAAGTGGAGCTTTAGGAGATTTAACTCTGGGAATTATTTAGGAGCTTCATGCAAGACGAACCAGAAAAAAATGTCGCCGTTTCTGGTTTGTTTTAGCTTTAAAAGTGAAAAGGAGCCTTGTGGTTAGCCAAGCCAAGTAGGAGAGGGACGTTGCTAGCTGCTATGGCAGCACCCACAGCAACATGCAATCGCAGTGACAGATTTCCTTCTAGTATATATCAGAGTTTTCACATCATCACATCACATACCAATCACAAAAAGCTGCTGTTTCAAGCAGCTTGACGAGGTGGCTGGGGTATTACTGACAGCAGTGATTCGGCGCACATTTGAACAGAAAAGTCAGGTTACACATACTCGCACGCAGTATACATTTTCATTCGTAGAACCTAATACAGCATACGTATCAAAAACGCAATGAGGAACGCAGTTGAACTCGCATTTGAACACGAAAATGAACACAATTGAACTTTCAGTTGAACACGAAAATAAAAAGATACCGCTATCTGTCTATTCGTGATAGCAAAGGAAAAGAAAAGGAAAGAAAAGGATCCTCTCTGCAATTTCGTCTTGTAGAGTTGTGAAGATCAGTTTAAGAACAAAAGAAATCCAATATGTGAACGTATCGAAGAAACAAATTGTGAGAACATCTTTCTGGCAAAAGAGCAATATGAATGTTTTGCACTTCAAGTTTGTTGAGCAGTTGTGGAAGAACATAAGATAGTGATTGCATGTCATAATTATTGCATGGTATGGGTACAAGCCATTTCTCGGTAAATCGGGTGTCATGCAAACCCGTTTTCATCTTTATCTCAGATAGGTCAGCCAAATACAGATCATTATTCTCCGCTCTTAAAGGAGCCATAAAGACGAAACACGACTTTGGTTCATTCGAAAGATTGCCTCGTTAGAATCATACTGACACCACTTTTGACGTAAACTTCGCTCAAATAAGCTTCATAATTAGGAGCAACGGGAATGGCCATGCGATTCACTAGCTCATTTCCCGCAACAGAACCTATGGTGTCATACCAGACAGCTATCGGTTGGCAGAGACCGGCAAAAGCAAATGCAAGTTATGCAGGGCTTATAATCTTCCTTCACGAGATATTTTTGTTTACACGTAATGAACATTTATAGAGGTAAGAACGGTGGGGTAAGCATGGAAGCTACGAAAGTACACGTAAACATTGAAGCACCAGAGTGTGCTGTTGTTGGTACTGTGCACACCTGGCTTGTCATAGCTGCGCAGCAGTATGGCGTTTTCAGGATGTCTGGCACGACACAGGAAGATTAGAGCAAGCGACATTGTCTTACGTGACCCTGTTTGTCAAGTATACCCCATGTTTCACAACACGAGTACTTTGTACCGTAATAAAAACAAGCCAGCCACAAATACAGTCAAAAACAAAGCAAAGGTGGGCAAATGTCGGCCACAGTATGGTAGCGCCATCTGGGAGGACTGACGGTGGACAAGGCTCTGTAGTTAGCTGGATGCCTAGTGCTGCGTTCGCGTTCACTTCAAGGCCTGCTTTTCTGACATCATTGCAGACAACCTCACAAAACACATGATTTGGGGGGAAGATCAAAATTTTAACATAAATTGATTAATTTCTTAGAGAATGAACTATCGTTTGCTGCCGGAGAAGCGCTGGGGGCAATATAAAGCACCAAATCTTTCGAATAAAACAAGCTTTTACTTTGTCTTCATGACTTCTTTAAAGGGGCCATGTTTTTTTATTCAAGTTTTTTAATTTAAGTTTTATTCAAGTTTCTTTATTTAAGTTTTTTATTCTGAAGATTTCGTGTTTATAGTGCCCCCAGCGTGTGTCTGGCAGCAAACGATGTTATATGCTCTGAGAAATTAATCAATTTAGGTTAAAATTTTGATTCTCCCGCGAAATCGTGTGTTTTCGTGACGTCTGCCCTGATGTTATGAGGGTGAGTATTTAAAAAACTTCTAGTGCGTCATTAGGCTCTGCAGCCTTGCTTAACATCAGTCCCCCCAGACGGCGCTACCATACTGAGCCGCGGACTGTTGTGCGCTGTTGCTTTGTATTTGACCGCATTTGCACCTGGCTTGTTTTTGTTACGGTAAAAAGTAATCGTTTCGTGAAACGTGGTATGCTCGACAAACAGGCTCACGTAAAACAATGTCACTTACGCCAACAGGCCAGTGTCGTATAGGAAACTCTAAAACGGCACACTGCTGTGCTGCTAAAACTAGCATAGTGCACCCAGCACCAACAGCAGTGTGCATCAGTACTTCTATATTTACGTGTACCCCGCACGGGGCACCTTGAGCAATCTTGGTGACGGTACTGGCGATACCGCGGACCCCGAGCCCCCAAACATACGCTGGATCCAACCGTGGCAATGTGTTTATAGGTGGAGGGTTAGAAACCACGAACGGTGGCCGTCGGAGCCCAGGTCAAGCTCCGGCGGATGGGCTCCCTGTCTGTTCACCAGGCAGGGAGCTCCGGGACCTCTTTGGCTAACAGGGTAAGGTCAAAGAAGAAAGTACCCCCGTCTCCCTGCTTTCCAATGTATCATATGGCATTTTCCAAACCCCCCCCCAAACGTGATCGGCCCCCGAAAAGGGGCCGCACCGAAGCTTCATTCCCACCCTTGCCAACAATTGCATCCCAAAAGCCAGATAACTATCCGCGCTTCTTGATTGTTGAATCTCTTGACAAGTCAAATCCTATCTCCTCCCAGTCAGTGTTCCTTATCACCAAATTCCTTGAAGGCATCCTTGGCAAGTCTTTCCAAGCCAAGAAACTGAGAACCGGCGAAGTTCTGGTCGAGGTGAACACTCGCCAGCAAGCCACAAGCCTCCTTACCCAGAGTCGCATGGCAGATCTGGACATCAGAGTCACACCCCACCGTAGCCTCAATAGCTCTCAGGGTGTGATTTCTGAGCCAGATCTGATAAATGAGACGGAAGCCGATCTGCTCGAAGGTCTGAAAGGCGAGGGCATGACGGCAGTGAGGCGCATCACCATGCGGCGAGATGATAAGCAAATCATGACAAAGCATATAATCTTGACATTTGACCGTTCCACACTCCCTGAATCCATCAAAGCGGGTTTCATTCATTGTTCTGTCCGGCCTTACATCCCGAACCCGCGGCGCTGTTTCAAGTGCCAACGGTTCGGGCATGGCACCACCTCCTGTCGTGGAAAAACAACGTGTGCAAAATGTTCATCTCAAGATCATGATACAGATAACTGCCAGGCTCAACAATTAATGTGCAGCAACTGTCATGGACCTCATGCTGCGTACTCCCGCACGTGTGAAAGGCAGGGACGCCGGAACCGGGGGGGCAAGGGGGGCCAGAGCCCCCCCAAGCATTTTTATGTCAGGGCTCGGCCCCCCCTACTTCCTGCCTCATTGACATTTTTTTGCGCAACTTACGGTCTCCAAGTTTCTATAAATTTGGCTCCATCACTGACGTGAGAGTAGCCAATTTTGCGTTGATAATACTCGCAAAACGTGACAGCTGCAACCACGGATTACCGAACCGACACGCTGACACTGGTCTGCGTGGCTGCAACTTGCGCTGAGGTAAAAAAAAGCGGGAGCTGTTTTCTCGTCTCCCTAGGCCTGCAGTCTCAGACGTTTCTTGTGCGGGGTTACAATAGGTATTGTACTGACTCAGCATCGCGACGTGGAATAATTGCCACCACCACCACTACCAACAACATCATCATCATCATCATCGGCCACTGCAGGACGAAGGCTTCTCCCATTGACTTCCATCCGCTCCTGTCCTGCGCTGTTCGAGTCCATTCTTTGCTTCCGAACTTTCGTATTTCGTCCCTCCATCGAGTTACCGGCCTTCCCCTCCTTCTGGTCCCGTCTCTCGGTAGCCACTCAGTTACCCTGGTGGTCCACCGGTTGTCATTTCGTCTCATTACATGGCCTGCCCAAGTCCATTTCTTCTTATTTTGAATTATGATATCTTCTACTCGAGCGTGTTCCCTGATCCAGGAGGCTTCGTTTCCTGTCCCTAAGTGTTACTCCTATCATTATTCGTTCCATGGCTCGTTGAGCCGACCTAAGTTTTCTTTCCAATTGTTTAGTAAGGCGCCAAGTTTCCGCCCCATATGTCAACACCGGTAGTACGCATTGGTTGTATACTATTCTTTTTAGTGATAGAGGTAGCTTAATTTTGAATATTTGGGGGTGCTTGCCGAATGCACCCCGTCCCATTCCTATCTGGGCCAGATTTCTTTCTCGTGGTTAGGGTCAGCACTGACAACCTGTCCAAGATGGATATAATCTTCTACTTCTTCTAGTATTTCGGTACCTAGGCGGAAGAGAGTGCTTCCAGCATGTTTATTTAGCATTACTTTAGACGTATTCATGTTTATCTTTAATATCCGATGGCCCAGCTTTCTGACTAGGTCTTGAAGCATTTTTTACAGGTGTTCTGCAGTCTCACTGAACAAGACTATGTCGTCCGCAAACCTCAAATGGCTCAAGAATTCTCCGTTTGCCCGTAATCCCACCTCTTCCCAGTTAAGCTTCCTAAATATATTTTCCAGACATGCTGTGAACAATTTTGGTGCTCCCTTTCTGATCGTAAACTTTTCGCTTTTCGTGTGGAGGATTTTCCTGCCCGTACACCCCTTATATATGTCGTCTAGGAGTCTTATGTAAGTCTCCTCGATTCCCTGGTCTTTTAATGCTTCCAGCACTGCTGCGGTGTCTAGCGAATCGAACGCTTTTTCATAGTCTATGAATGCCATGTGAAGGGGTTTATTATACTCCGCTGATTTTTCAATTGCTTCATTGATGACATGGATGTGATCTGTCGTCCTTTTCTAAAGCCGGCTTGTTCCCTCGGTTGTTGGAAATCTAGGCTGTCGCTTATGCGGTTAACTATTACCTTGGTAAACAACCAACACACCACCGAGAGGAGGCTGATCTCCCTTCTTGTGGATAAGAACCCCCCCCCGTAGGTGCGCTGCGCCACTGCTAATGGTGCTTTACATTACCTGCTTGTAGGGAGGCGGCGGCAGCAAAGAGACGAGTGCATTAAACCTTCGGGTCGGGTTATAACTATGCGAACTGACCCCTTCTTCTGGCGGCTTTTCTGTTTTAATCCGGTATTCAAATCCATCCACGCTCTTTCTCCGTATTTTTCCACGAACAAGCGCCCTCCCGTTCCCCAACGGCGTGTCGAGGGAAAACATGAAGTACAATGGCTAATTGTGTCTTACTTTACCTGCCAGTGGCGAGGCTGCGGTAGCGCAGACACAGGCGGCGGCAGCAGAGAGACGAGACGAGCCGTTTGAACCTTTGGGTCGCGAACTGACCCCTTCTTCTGGCGGCTTTTCTGTTTTAATCGGGTATTTAAATCCATCCGGGCTCTTTCTCTGTATTTTTCCACGAAGAAGCACTCACCGTTCCCCATCGGCGTGTTGCGGGAAACGCATGAAATACAATAGCTAATGGTGTCTTACTTTAACTGCCAGTGGCGAGGTTACGGTAGCGCAGACACAGGAGGCGGCAGCAAAGAGACGATAATTGCCTGGTGGGGTCATTCTCCCCGCGCGAGAAAGCGGCAGAGGGGCGCGCAGCTCCAAGTCAGTCTGGTCGGAAAAGGGGATTGACTCGTCACGCCGTGGCGGGGGAAGCAAGGCTTGAGAGTGAGTGGAGGAGACAAACTAGAAACGACTGCTATTGATCCTTGAGGAGTGCTACCGAGGCTGAAAGGCGACGCCGAGCTTTTTCTGTCTTATCAGTAATGCTTGTCAGTAAGTGACGGCGGCAAGCGAGGTACACCAGCTTTTGATGGGTGAAACTGAAAAGAAACCGGAGAAAAAAAAAAAAAAAAAAATTGCTTCAGCCCCCCCACTGAAAATATAGTTCCGGCGTCACTGGTGAAAGGTTCCAGATAGAAAAGAAAATAATCAACCTCAAAATAACTGAAAACATCACCTTCCCAGAGGCGCGGAAGAGGTTCGCCTCTTTCCCTCTGGGGAGGTACGCCGACGCAGCTCGCCGGGGGGCGGAGCGGCGTCTGGTTTCCACAGGGACCCAGTTCAGCGAGTCTGACCTGGTCCCTCCGCCGCCCCCCTCTGGGTTGCCTCTGGCAGCCCAACCCGCCACCACGCTGCTTGCTGAGGCAGCAGCGGTTGTGGTGGCAACCTCTTCCGCAGGGACCGGTGCCGCTCCCGCCTCTGTCTCCCCATCCTCCAGTGCGTTGGAGGGTACCGAGGTGATGGACACCACGGGCCCCGCACCGGTTCCCACCGCCACCGCACCGCCCGTGCCACCTCTGGCGCCCCGGACGCCCTCGGCGGTGGTGGCTCAAACGAAGGGCTCCCGAGGGGGGGCCAAGTCCGGGGGGCCCGGTCCGTCGGGCACCCCTCGGACATCCGACGACGACATGGATGTCGGGCTGTTCCTGCCTGCAACGCAGCGCAAGGAACGCGTCCCGACCCCAAAGCCTCCCGACAAGCCAAAAAAGGCGAGGGTCACAGCCCTGAAAGACGACACATAAACAAACACACACACTCCAGTAGCTCTCACACTAAATAATGGGAAGAGAAAACATAATTCAATGGAACTGTAGAGGCCTTCTTAAAAATCTTGACGATGTATACGAACTACTGCATGCTAATCAGCCAAGTGTAATGTGTGTTCAGGAAACACATTTGAATTCCAAGCACACAAATTTCTTGAATAGTTACATGGTCTTCAGAAAGGACAGGGATGGCTGCACACACTCTTCTGGCGGTGTGGCCATAATTGCCCGGAAATCCTTAGCCTGCCACCCTGTCACTCTGAACACTGTCCTCGAGGCTGTAGCAATCCGTACGATAATATTTAATAGGTTGATAACGGTATGCTCCATTTACATTCCTCCTGATTTTGCACTTCTGAGCTCTGATTTCGAGGCACTGGTCGACCAGCTGCCCGAACCATACATACTAACAGGCGACCTTAATGCGCACGACTCTCTTTGGGGCTCCTCCAGAACGGATGCCCGCGGTCGCCTGATAGAGAAGTTTCTTACATCCTCTGGAGCATGCCTTTTCAACAATAAACAGCCTACATATCATAACATAGGACACAACACATACTCATGTCTTGACTTGGCTATTGGCTCCGCAGTTCTCTTTCCTCTTCTCGAGTGCGGTATGGGAACTGACCCATATGGCAGTGACCACTTCCCCACCTCACTTACATACATAGGTAAAGGCCCATGCAGTCCATCTTCCCATAATAGGTTCAATGAAACACGAGCTAACTGGAATACATTTACAGAGACATCCAAACTACACCACACATCCATAGGACACCTACACGTTGAAGAATCTACTCAACTCCTCACGGCGCACATCCTCGACGCCGCCGAAAAGTCCATTCCCCACGCCTCTGGTGCCCCGCGCAACCAGCGGAGGCCGTGGTGGAATGAGGACTGTAGGCGGGCGCGAGAGGCCTAGAACAAGCGTGGGGTATCCTTCGTCGGTACCCCACGTCGGGAAACCTCCTCTTGTTCAAACGGGCCAAGGCTTTAGGAAAACGTGTGCACCGTGAGGCAAAACGAGAGAGTTGGCATACATTCATAACATCAATAAACTCCTACACAGACACAAGGAAAGTATGGACACGAATACGCAAACTCAAGGGACAGCAAACACACAGCCTGCCTCTGGTCAGCACTACAGGGGACACACTCGAAGACCAGGCTGACACACTCGTACAACACTTCCAACACGTGTCCAGTTCAGCACACTACACAAACACTTTCCTGAAACATAAAGCCTGTTGTGAAAAGAAGTCCCTACGCGACAACAACCAATCACAGACTTCTTACAACTCCCTGTTTTCACTACATGAGCTGAGGGCTGCTCTAAGCACGTGTAAACCCTCAGCTCCAGGCCCAGACAACATTACATATACAATAATACAGCACTTACACGCAGACACTCTTGTAACACTCCTTCACCTCTACAACAAGATATTTCTTTCGGGGCACATTCCAAAGTCTTGGAGGGAGGCCATAGTTGTAGCATTCTTGAAAGAAGGGAAGGACCCTTCCTCTCCTGCTAGCTATCGACCCATTGCCCTGACCAGCTGCCTGTGCAAGCTTCTCGAGAAGATGATAAATCGCAGGCTCGTGTACTTCCTTGAGTACAACAGTCTTCTCGAGAGCTGCCAGGCAGGCTTCAGGGCGGGGCGATCAACGAACGATCAACTCGTATCTCTTGAAACATATATAAAGGATGCCTTTGTGCATAAACAATTTTGTCTGACGGTGTTTTTCGACATAGAGAAAGCCTATGACACCGCTTGGCGGTACGGTATCCTCAGTGACCTAAAGTCAATCGGTGTTGCGGGCAACATGTTGAACATCCTTTGTAGTTATATGTCGGAGAGAACCTTTCGCGTCAGAGTTGGTCGTGCACTGTCAAATGTTCACGTGCAAGAAAATGGCGTGCCGCAAGGTGGAGTGTTGAGCTGCACTCTCTTCATAGTAAAAATGAACTCTCTTGGAAATCTCTTATTCCATGTATGTAGATGACGTGCAGATATCCTTTAAATCGTGTAACCTGTCCATCTGCGAACGTCAAGTCCAGCTCGGCGTCAAGAAACTTGCCGGCTGGGCTGACAAGAATGGCTTTAATCTTAATCCCGCGAAGAGCTCTTGTGTTCTATTCTCCAGGAGGCGTGGCGTCCACCCGGACCCAGACATCACTCTTGCGAATGTGCCAATTCCTGTGAACAAGGAACACAAGTTTTTAGGTATTATATTCGACGAAAAACTTACATTCATCCCACATATCAGACAGCTCAAATACAAATGCTTAAAAACAATGAATATTCTTAAGGTCCTCTCACATCAATCTTATGGGGCCGACAAACAACTCCTGCTGCGCCTGTACACAGCGTTGGTGGGGTCTCGGCTCGACTACGGCAGTGTCGTGTATGGGTCGGCGACAAAGACCGCACTGAGAATGCTCGACCCAGTGCTGCATCTTGGCCTTCGCCTCTCATGTGGCGCATTCCGGACTAGCCCCGTTGAAAGTCTTTATGTCGAGTGCGACAAATGGTGCCTAGGGCATCAGCGGGAGTATGTTGACCTGTTGTATGCATCCAAGATCGTGTCACTGACCAACCATCCTTTTAATCCCATCATGAACGATACATCAAATTTACAACTCTTTTTAAACAGGCCATCTATTCCCTTACCGTTCTCTCTCAGAGTTAGGGAGGAGGCTTGTGCTTCTGCACTCAATGTCCCCCTTTCAGACACGCACAAGACACCCATTCATAATTTTATCGCACCATGGCATCTTCGTCCTGTAACATGCGACCTGTCATTCATTCGTGTAGAAAAAAATAGGGTACCCAGGAATGCAATTCTGCAGCACTTCCTGTTCCTGCAGGACAAGTACAGGTGCGCAGAATTCTATAGCGACATGTCCAAATCTAATTCTACTGTCTCTTGTGCAGCGCACGGACCAAATTTTAGAGTTATCAAAACAATGAATTTTCACAGCAGTATTTACACGGCAGAAGCGTATGGCATTTTACTCGTGTCAAATCACATCCTCGAACATAAGATTCCAAAGTCCATCGTCTACACAGATTCTCTAAGCGTTGTGCAGGCATTGTCATCAGGAAGGTCGTCAAAAAACTATGTAATCAATGTTCTTTTAAAGGTCATAATGACTGCATATGCTTCAGATTTAGAAATAACCATATGCTGGGTACCAGGTCACTGTGGGATCCCTGGCAATGAGACCGCTGATCAAATGGCTAGTGCTGCTGCTCTCATGACCACAGTTGACATAACAACAGTACCTTACACCGACCTAAAGACACACATCAGACGACAGCTTCGTAACACATGGCACTACATTGGAGTCAACAAACAGACAACAAACTACACGTAATAAAACCACAACTGGGACGCTACATAACTGACTCACACAACAGATACACTGAAGTTGCCCTGGCTAGGCTGCGGATAGGCCACACACATGCGACGCACTCCCACCTGCTCACTGGAACTTCGGGACCCACGTGTAGCAGGTGTGGAAAGGGCCTATCCGTAGTCCACATACTAATCACATGCAGAGCACTTGACACAACACGACACAAACATTTCCCTGAATTATACAGACGACACATTCCTTTGCACCCATCATATTTTTTAGCCGACGAACCAATGTTTTCTAGTCAACGTGTTTTTAAGTTTTTAGCTGAGGTAAACTTCCTGCAGCTCTTGTCATATCATGTGTAATCACCCTGGCCCTTTACACCAGCCATCTCCATTGTCTTTTGTTTTGCATCACCTTTACTTTTAGTTACATGTTTTAGTACTTACGGTTTGATGAAAACTCAATAACTTCTTCTTTGGCGCTCTTTGCCCTCGTTGGCCTTGCGCCATAAAACACCAACCATCATCATCATTATATTTACGTGTATTTTTGTAACTTCCATTGTTTACCCCACCATTCTTACTACTGTAAAATGAAGATGCATTACATCTAAGCGCAAATAGCTAGTTTGGCAAGCTTATAAAAGCCCTGCCTAATTTGCGTTTGCTTTTGCTGTCCTCAGCCAATCGCAGAGCTGGGAACGTATGACATCGTAAGTTCTGTTGCGGAAAATGAGCTAGTGGGTCGCATGGCCATTCCCTTTTTTCCTAATTTTTAGCTTATTTGAGTGAAGTGTGCATTACAAGTGGTGTCAGTATGATTCTAACGAGGCAGTCTATCGAATGAACCACACTTGTGTTTTGTCTGCATGGTCCCTTAAGGCAAAATGAACGCGCTAAATGGTAGTCATAAAAATTGTTTACTTTGATTATATGGTACTGGCGAAATATTTCTCTGTAGGACGCAAAAATGGCACGTTTGCAGCGATTCGCACTACTCTTTTTTGTAACAGAAAAAGTGTGTTCAACTTCTTAATAGTTGATCCCCAGACCAAATGAGCATATTGGACCCCATATCCAATATGCTCATTTATATAGAATAATTATATAGAAAAAGTTTTGTGCGCTCAGGTAAGACAAAGCTATGTTTGTTTATTATGCCTATAGTTTGGTAAACCTTTTTACTTATTGCTTTGACATGTTTATCCCAACTCAGATTACTGGAAAGATGAACCCCTAAAATTTTAAAGCGTGATCCACATGGCGCGTCTTTGCACGCGATTCGTGTGCGTCGGTGTTGCGCGTGCGATTTTTTCACGTCTGCGTCGACGATTCCACTCGCGTGGCAGCTTGTGCCTCGCTCAGAAAATGACATGCTTCGCATGCGGCAGTGGGAGGAGCCTCACGACTTCCGCCAATGGGGTGGTGCGCGCCTCATGGCGGCAGTTTCGAAGCGCTTGAGACAGCCGGCTGGCTCCGCCAGAGATGTTCAGGCTTACGACCCCCGCAGATATTGTATGGGCGCTTTCACAAGCGGCGTGGATGATGATTTATAGTACCGCTTTCCCCCACATTATCAGCTCCTTTACCGCACAAGCAACTTCGTGCGTGCCTTGAGCGGCCTTTTAGAGACCACTTAGAAGCGGTCGCGTGAGCTCCCAACACCACTTTGCAGCCGAAGCCGCCGCCATGTTGCTGCCGCCAACCCCGCCGCGCGCAGCGTGCAAGTGGTTCCGCGTCAGCGTCAGCACGGGTCTTGTGGCATGGGTGGGACGTTTTCGCGAGCAGAAAACGCTCCATGCGGTTCACGCTTAAAAGATTTTGCTACCTCAACGTGTTCAGTGCCAAGTGTTATTCTAGGCGAGGTGACAATTTTATTTTTCGGGGGAAAAAGGATTGCTTTTGTTTTTGCTGGGTTAATTGTTAAGACATTTTGTTTTTTTCCCAGTTTACGAGCTGATGCAGGCTATGGTTGGAGATTGTTTCTATTCCGCTATTACTCCTTCTTGTGACTAAGAGACTAATGTCATCTGCGTAACAAATTAATAATAGTTTGGGTTTTTGGAATAATTTGTGAAGGTCGTTTATGTACACAGTGAAAAGCAGTGGCCCTAAAATACTGCCTTGAGGCACACGTGTGCTTATGGTTTTCAATTTCAAAGAAAACTCATTTAACGAGACATTGTTCTTTACGGTATTTTAGGTAAGACGCAATCAAATTAAGGGCCATGCCATGCACTCCGTAGAACTACAATTTTTTTAAGCAAGATACTATGGCTGATTGAGTCGAATGCTTTTGACAAGTCTGTATAAATCCCTAGAGTCAAACTGTGGCTTCTCCATGAACAATTATTTCCTTTTGTTTCAGTAGTGCAGTTTCAGTTGAATAATTTTTTCTAAAGCCATGTTGAGAGCTGTTTAGAATTGAGTGCCTATTGAAGAACACACACCTTTGAAAGTAGGGGCAAGATTGATGTTGGTCTGTAGTTTTTGAACATGTTTTGATCGCCTCCTTTGAAAATTAGAATTACTCTTGTTATTTGCATGTTTATCGGGAATGATACTTAGAGTTGCTCAATTTTTTGAAAACCATTGAAAACAGCCACCTGTTTCGCACAACTCTAGCTAATACTGTTAATTCAGAAACCACGTAGACCTGTTATACACTACCTTTTTGCTGCATCTGTTCTGTTTGTTGTGTAGTCCACCTGCTGTAACACCATCGGCCTTGAGAATGAAATAAATGAAATGAATTGGAAAAGTGGTCGATTTTTTTTTTTTTTATACATGGGGCCTTTGGGGAGTTTCTTGACTGTAAATTCACACTTTGCGTTAGTAAGAAACTGTGCCCCCCCCCCCCACCCCCCGTGCAGCTGGGCATTCCGGAGTGGATCCTGGACCTGCGGAACGCGTCGGCGCACGGTGCGGTGTGCGCGGGCGAGGCGTCGCTGAGCATGCTGCGGTCGACGGCGTCCCTGCTGCTGCACTGGCTGCGCCTGCACCACTGGGAGCCCCAGAGGGACGCCCTCCTGGTCACCGACGCCCCCCTGGCGAGGAAGGGCTGCTGCACGCTGGCCCAGGTGCAGGAAGCCCTGGACAAGTGGCTCGCCATGTTCACCAAGGTGGGTTCGCTGAAGTCTCCCCTTTAGGAGGGGGTTCAGGTCCAGAGTACGTAAAATTGCTTACTGTGCAATACCAGGGGGTGCGGTCTGGATACTCTCACGTTTACGGAGTATTTCTGCGAAGGGAAAATTTCAAACTCCACATCTACAGTTGAACCCCGTTATGATGAAGTAGTATCGGGGCAGTAAATGAGTTCTTTATATCCACCTGTCACAGTGGCTCAGTGGCTAAGGCGGTGCGCTGCTGTGCACAAGGACGCGGGTTCGATTCCCGGCCGCGGTGGCCGCTTTTCTGATGCAGGCGAAAAGCAAAAACACCCGTGTGTACGAGATTTCAGCGCACGTTAAAGAACCCCAGGTGGTCAAAATTGATGCGGAGCCCTCCACTGCGGCGTGCCTCATCACCTGCATTGCGTCGGCACGTTAAACCCTACAATCAATCAATCAGTTCTTTATATCCGATATTTGTTGTAACCGTAGAGGTAAAAATCGGCTCTAATAGAGCGGCAATCTGGCTCGCTCAACAATCCAAGATAACACTCATTGTTCTCGGCATCGAACCCAGCAATAAATGAGGTAATCCTTGTTTATCTCTGTGTGGCATTTCAAACTAAACAGACTGAAACGTGAGAATGGGAAATTACAACAGAACAAAGTTTGTTTTGCAAAACAGGGCTGCGTTTTTATTTACTTTACTGAGGATGTGGCCTTCGCCTGGTGGCTTTTCACAGTCTGAGCGGAATGAAGTTTTTCACAGTGCCCACGCAATAAGGGGCCTTTTCTACTTCTGCAGTTTTTCAAGCTATTAACAAATGGTTTTTTGTCTAACTTTCTTTAAATTTCGCTTTTGTTATTCTAGCTGTCAAGTTTTGAGCCTCGCAGGAAGCACATATTTCTTTGTGATAGACGGTATCGCACGGTTCTCGAGGTTTTTGGTTCGTTATAAAAAGAATAGGTGTCATTGAAATGAAGTGTGACCAACCAAACAAACTTCGTATTTAGTTTGCTATATCTGATAATTCGCTATATCAGTGTGCGCTACAACGATGTTCCACTGTATTTGCAATGCAGCCATATGGCTGTATCAGTCAAGACAGAGCGGGAAGAAGCCTTTATTTGTGGTAGCTTTGTGCTTATATAGGTACGCCGAACACACTGTCACATGTGGCTGTAATCGCTTGTATTGTTAGTCACAGCCAGTTTGTATGAGCGTGCGTGGCTTGTGCGATACATCTTCTCTTGTTTATCAAAAGTTACTTGCGTAAATGGAATTCACTTGGTTAAAGTTGTGGTCGTAGCCAAGGCGGCTTGGTCGGCGAGTTGTTCGAGTGGGCCGTCTTTGTGCCAACAGTGTCGGTTGAAGAACCATTGACTGCGGTATCGGTGAGGGTGTCTCATCCGGAACCTCCTCACTGTCTGACTCGTCACTCTCGACCGGAATCCGCTGGAGCGGCTCGAGCGTAGGGATCAGGTGATTGCGGTTGCATCGAAACACTTGGTTATCTTCAGTAACAACCCGATATGACGTCGGCGCAGACAGTCCTATTACTTTAGCTTTTCGGTTCCATGCCTTTCCATGAACCCTCACAACTTCCCCTTCCTTAAAATCTGTTAGGTTCTTTTCTTACTGGGATCACGTTGCTTGTGCTTGAAAACAGGGCATTTGGGCTGCAGGATGAAAGTCTGGTAGTTGGGTGTGCAGCCTCCTGCTTTCTAAAAGTTCACCCAGTGAACGGCTATCCTCCAGCAGAGTTCAAACGGCAACCAAAAAGGCCAAGCCAAGGTCGTTGTGGGTTTCCTGTGTTTTTTTTTTTTTTTTTTTTTTCGGTATTCTTTTTACGACTTGGACACCTTTCGCAGCAAGTCCGTTTGACTGCGCAAATCCAATGGTCGATGTCATGTGCTTGAGGCGTACCTGGATGTGAAAAGAGCAAAATCATGAGCAGAAAACTGAGGGCCGTTGTTTCGGCACACTTTTACCGGAACCAAGTGTCTCGCGAATGTGCGACTCAAGTTGTCAGTCACGGTGCTTGCTGTTGCGTCGCTGAGTCGTTCAACTTCTGCGAAATTGGATAGAGCATTGAACACACACAGATAAGGGTTCCCGCCGTGTTGGTAGATATTTACACTAAACGTGTACCAAGCGTAGTTTGCTATTGGTCAGAATATATCACTCGTCTTGTTGCTTGTATGTGTACTTGCGACATACAGCACATCCCTTCAACATGGTCTCGATATCGGTGTTGAGCCCATGTAAGAACCCCAACCGTCGTGCCGAAGCTTTGCACTTGTTTATGCCTAAATGGCCCTCATATGCTTTGCATATGAGGGTCATATGCTTCATGGCCCTCATATGCTTTGCATCGACTTAGGCACAACTACTTTGCTGCCATTTAGCAAAATGCCTTGAACTGCCAACAGCTATGCAGCAAATGGCTTCAAACTGCCACCAAGATCACCGTTTTCTCCCAAGTATGCCATCGCTTTTTGCAGATCAGCCTTTCCTGCATCAAATGTGCAGGCTATACGCGAGGAATTTTCTTTCTCTTCATGCGGGCTGAAAGTGTGGGTGCGGATTATATGCGGGGGTGGGTTATACACGCAAAATACGGTACTTGTGAGACGTTAGGGTTAGAGTTTTTTTTATTAATTCTGAATGTGTAGCTTGCACCTGTGCTGGTTAATTTGTTTCACTTCTTACAATCGAGAGGGGGCTTCTTTTACCGAACGGCATCTGCTACCTACAACCAACCGTTCTACCGCACCATGTGACAGAGGTACTGCGCAGGCAGGTGGTAAAAACAGCTGTTTTACTCCCTCTTTCCCTCTCTCTCTGTTTCACCAGGGCAAGGGCAAGCTCTCCCTGCGTCAGCTGAAAGTGCTGCGCGAGAAGAAACTGGCATGCGTCGAGCACATCGCCACATTTGCTGAGGAAGACGGGTGAGTTTGGCTTGTCACGTAGTGTAGGAGGCGACGTAAGCTCAAGGAACGATTGGTGGCGTCTCGAGTCTCTCTCTCTTTTTCCCTTTGGCCAACCTTTTTACACTTGGTGAAAGTTGGAAAACAGGCAAAGAAGCGAAGCGTGATGAGACAGCGCCAATCTTTTCGGTAGCTGTTACTCTCTTTATCGTTGCGCCTCTTCTCTAACACATAGTAGTAGGTGTTGTACCCGTGCCACTCGTACGCGAAAAATGACATTAAGTGTTTAATCTTGCACATTTGCACATCTGCGTTTTATGGCATTATATAATGCTGTGATGATATGATCACACCTCGTTGTGTATTTTCTCTAGCATTGTGTTAAGATGTGTTGCTACTGCGAAAAACGCTGTGTATTATTATTATGCCATTACAGGCATGCTTATACATGTGTCCATGTGTGTGGATATATTGCATGTATATATATGGGTATATATATATGTATGTATGTGTATATATGTGTGTGTACATATTTTAACTCTTGTTTAAACTACGCTTACTCAGTGATTTTTCTTTTATTTTTGTTTTTATTACAAATTCTTTCCTTTTTTTCTTTCCTGTGTGTCTCTGCCGGCCTGCTATCAAGCAGTGTACACTGGTGTGTTTATGCTATTTACGCTGGCTGCTATGTAATGGAACGGTTCCATGTCCTACGTGAAGCTGATTCACAGCTTTTAGTCAAGGAACCGTCCAGAATTCATTCTGGAAATAAAAGATTTGATTTGATTTGATTTGAAGGCCTTAAGATGCCAAATGACATTATTTAAACGGGCCGTGCTACGCGTGAAAATGCGAAGGCAATAAACGTGTTAGGCATGATGGTGATAATGACTAAAAACAGAACTAAACTCATATTTTGGATGTTTTTAACGTAGAGGAAAACGTACAACGTTTAAAAATGTTTTTTGCAAAGAAGACGTTATGAGAAGTAGGGTTTTCTAAAAAATGGCGCGAGCCGTTTTTAAAAGCGGCTTCAGCAGCTGCCGTCGCCTGCCAGCGGTAGCCAAATCCAAGAAATTCAGAACGACGAGTAGCACGATGTTTTACCTTTTGCCGCTGTCTTAGCGAACTTCGTCGTTTTGAGAACTTCGCCACCAAGAGTGCACAAAAAATTGTCTTATTTCGAAGTTCAGCTACGTGTCTGCGTCAATGCTCTGGTGCTGAGAGTTTCGTTGGCTTCATTTGGTGCTCATCGTGTTCGAGACTAGGCAGATTTAAGATGTTCATGAAGGCAAATGTGTTGTGCAGAACTCCTTAAGCCAAAAATGACATCGGAGCGAATGGCATTAAATTTTTGCGTGTAGCGGCAAATTAATGGCATTAAAACTTATGGCATTAAGCACTTAATGTCATTTTTCGTGTGCGTGTGGCGTGGGTATTAGTCTCTTTATCGCTCTGCCTCTTCTCTAACACACAGTAGTAGGTGTTACTTTCTTTATCAGTGTTACTCTCTTTATTGCTCCGCCCTTCTCTAAGACATGGAAGAAGTGAATGAAAAGTTCATTCATAAAAGAAGTTCACAAATGAAAGTTCAGCTTTCGATACAATGTACCCACCATATTTATTGTGGCTTTCGGTGTTCTAGGGTTGCCACAGAGTGGCAAAGTGGTTGGAGCGAGATTCACTGACATAGCCGGTATTTCAATTGTAAATACGATAGTCTTTCTTGGGCTACGTAAACCAGCAGCTTTTAGCCTATCTGTATGCCTGTCCCTCGATTCAGGTATTCTTGGACAAGATTTCCGAACCACTAAATCTGTAAATACACTTCGTACATGCCAACATTGTTCAGCAGCAAGAAAATATTATGCATATTTGAGGCAAAGCATCAACACGGAACTGATACTAGCAGTCTTCTTGCGATTAAAAATAAATGTGTGCTCGATATTTATGATAGCGAAAAAAAGACACGTTGAAAACAGTAGTTTGACCCGGAAATACAACACAAGCTCGCAAGAGCCTGAACCTCGTGGCAGTGTTCCAAGTTCATCAGTAGCGAAAGGTTCCAGCAAATGGCGCACGAGCAGTGGAACGTGTTAAAATTGAATTGGCTTTAGCAAACCTGCTCCGTGTTTATCGTACGGGAGGATCCAAAGTTAGGGGAAGAGCAAGAAAGGCGGGCGGTGGGTGGGGAGAAGGGAGGCATTTATGCGGCAGGGGTGGCAGAAGTCTATATAGCCTTTCTACGACATTTACAGTGAAGTAAACAGATGCACGGTCTTTTTTTTTTTTTTTTTGTTGAGATGGCCGCAGAAGATGTTCTCTCTTCTCATTGAGGGTTTTTTAATTTTTAGGTTTGTTTCATAGTGCCGTACCAAATCTCTTGCCCTGGTTTGTGGCCCGCGTTTGAATGAAAAGCATTCAGGTATCTGAGACTTCAGATGCTTCACGGATAGTGTTTAGTGTTCAAATGGACTTGCAGCACAGAGCTACCCTCCTGAAATCTTGATTTTTTTTTTTTTTAATGTTAGATAATTTTTCTGGCCTTGCCACATGACATATGCATTTCTTTGAATTCGCAGCATGGCACGTGTTTTAACGTTAGCTTTCCAGCACAGTTTTGCTGTTGTGTAATAAAGCGTAGCATGCCTTTCCTTTGAATAAAACAGGTGTAAGACTTGAATCTGTTAGCTGAAGTGGAATGCTACTTGCATGTAAATTTTCCAGTATCAAACTGCCCGGGGGCACACCCCAGCTGGTTTGGTACTGGGAAAGTTGTGGCGTGAAGTGTTGCCCATCCACGCCAAAAGGCGATGAAACGAAAGCAGAGAAAGAGATGCAAACACGACGCAGCAGTGACGTAGTCCTTGAGAAGTATTGGCAGGAGGGCCACAATGCTTTTGCTCTCAAACCACGTAAACAAAACTAAATGCCCCGAGAAGGAGGAATAGACATTTGAGCGAGAGTGTATTGGGACGGGAATGTGGTTAGCCTCCCATGTCCAGAAGGCTGTAAGACTGCATGGAATCCAGGGCTCGTTGCACCAGAACTTCTTAAAACTTTGGTGCCGAGCTGGTCAGCGCCGACTCCCACAACTGAAGGGATGGGTTGTTAAGGGAATCCGCCTCTTTCACAACCCCACTGCGCATGCGCAATCCCCTAGCGGCCAAGTCCCTAAGCAGTCCGGCAGGGGCAGCAGACGACATTCCCCACAGCTCCCGCACAAGCGGGAAGGGGTCGTGGTTGTATTTACATTGTTTGATTTTTTGTGTGTGCTCGTTGTGCGCGGAACAATGCCCACAACTTGTGCTGCGTTCCGCTGTAACTCGGAGTGCCGAAAAGGGAACGTTGTCGGCTTCTATCGCTTCCCGTCGGCCGCACGCGATCGGCTACGGCGGCTTGCGTCGCTCGCGTCGGCTCTGGTGATAGGAACTTTAGGCTTAGCATCCTGGCGGATATTTGATCGCCGCTATCTGTGCAACTGCGAATGACAATCCGCAACACAACTTTTCACTACACTATCATCCCCTTTCTCGCATGCGGAACTCTATTTAAGCTATACCTTTCGTTTGAGTGATCGGTAACCGAGACATCTGCGTAGCCTGTCTCGATGCTTTCGCGCAGGTATCGCCATCTCTCGGCCGCTCGGCGCACCACGCGCCGCGGCGACCGGTCAGCGTAGGCTTGCATCGCGGCAGATATCTGATCGTCGCTTTTAAAATAAGCCCTGACAACAATCCCTAGCACAATTTTTCACCACACTAACACCTACTTTCTCGCATGTGGAACTTCTTTTTAGCGATCAGATTTATTCAGAAGAGCAGCGAGTCCGACAAGCGCGGTTGCTACCATGGTCTGCGCTGGTTCGAGCCGCTGTGTGTGCCGAGCTGGCAGGCGCGGCCGGCGTGTGCGCGGACTGTTTCCGAAGGCAGAAAACGCTTCACGATTGCTTGCTTTATCCATTTCTTGCAAACAAATGTGCAGAATCTACAAATTCAGCTCTGCGATCATCGTAGTTGACCATGGAGCAAAAACAGTGGGCGGAGCGACGCCGGCGACGCATCTAATGCCCGCATCGGGTCGTCTCAAATTCACGCGTACGACTAGTCGTGGTGACAGTCGTAACGATCAGTCGCATGCGAATCGCGTGTACCAATCGTACATGTGTCCAGCGCTTAAAGGCATTTTGCGAACTGCCGGCCTTTGTTGAGCTGGCAATCGCACTTCATGCCAGACGACTCCAAGTACTGCTCGCTCTGCTACTCAGACGGCACACGGATCTGTCCGAGATTTCTCTGCCAGCCCTCATTCAGTGATAAGAAGCCGCCTGGTATTATGTGATGACCAGGGGCTGTCATCTTAAGGCGTTATAACACCAACACAGAAGAAAAACTTCGGCTGCTCCTCGCCGTAATGTGGGATTGCCGTGCATACAACGAGAACGCAGCCGGAGGATACGCCGGCAAACCCTACCACTTCAACTTCCGCTAGGCACGCTAGGTGGCAGCACACCGCAATGAAAGAGGCGGATTGAGGACTTGTGAGCAGGAGGGGAGGATGATAGTACTTTGTAAGGGTTAGTTGCAGTGCAGGCAGTCTGGTGAGAAGAGGGATGGTGATATCTTCGGGAGGATTACGTGATTGTAAACTGTTTCTACTTGCAGTCTTGGGAGTGTGTGTGCTTGGTCATTGGATAATGAGAGGTGTGGAGGAAAGTACCATAAAACCTAGTTACAAGAGACCCTTGGTTATAGGAGACATTTGAATGAAAGCGGTTTGGTTGGCTTTCCTACGTTCGCCATGTTAGCAACATTGCATACAAGAGACCTTGGTTACTAGAGACGTGTTTCCTGGGTCCCTTGAGTGTCTCTTGTAAGAGGTTTTACTATCATCATCATCATCATCATCATCACCAGCCTATCTACGCCCACTGCAGGGCAAAGGCCTCTCCCATTATTCTCCAATTACCTCGGTCCTGTGCCAACTGTGACCAATTTATCCCCGCAAACTTCTTGATCTCATCTGCCCATCTAACTTTCTGCCGCCCCCTGCAATGCTTGCCTTCTCTAGGGATCCACTCTGTTACCCTTAATGACCAGCGGTTATCTTGCCTTCGCATTACATGCCCTGCCCACGTCCATTTCTTCTTCTTAATCTCTACTAATACGTCTTTAACACCAGTTTGCTCCCTGACCCACTCCGCTCTCTTCTTGTCCCTTAATGTTACACCTATCATTTTCCGCTCCATTGCCCGCTGAGTCGTTCTCAATTTAAGTTGAACCCTCTTAGTGAGCCTCCAAGTTTCTGCCCCGTAGGTGAATACCGGTAAGATGCAGCTGTCATACACTTTCTTCTTCAGCGACAATGGTAGGCTGCTATTCATTATCTGAGAATGTCTGCCATATGCACCCCACCCCATTCTGATCCTTCTAATTATCTCTGCCTCATGGTTGGGATCTGGGGTCACAACTTGGCCTAAGTAGATATATTCGCTTACCACTTCCACAGCCTCGCCACCTATCTCAAACTGCTGTGCTGTCCCGAGGTTATTGATCATTACTTTAGTTTTCTGCATACTAATTTTCAGGCCCACGGTTCTACTCTGTTAGCCCAGTGCGGAAAGCATGCTTTGCAATTCGTCCCCCGAGTTACTTAGCAAGGCAACGTCATCAGCAAATCTGAGGTTACTGAGGTATTCTCTATTAACCCTTCCTCCCACCTGTTCCCAATCCAACGTTCTGAATACTTCTTGTAAGCATGCTGTGAATAACATTGGAGAGATTGTGTCTCCTTGTCTGACACCCTTCCTTATAGGTATTTTACTGCTCTCCCTATGGAGGATGATGGTAGCTGTAGACCCATTATAGATATCCTCTAGTATTCTTACATAATGCTCATCTACCCCCTGGTTCCGTAATGCCTGAATGACTGCTAGGGTTTCGACCGAGTCAAATGCTTTCTCATAATCTATGAAGGCTATATATAGGGGTTCAGTATACTCAGCGCACTTCTCTATCACCTGATTGATCGTGTGAATATGGTCCATTGTTGAATAACCTTTACGGAACCCTGCTTGTTCTTTAGGTTGACTGAAATCTAAGGTTGCAGAGATTCGGTTAGCGATTACCTTGGTAAATACCTTGTAGACGACTGACAGTAAGCTGATCGGCCTGTAATTTTTCAAGTCCTTCATGTCGCCTTTCTTATGGATTAGGATGATGTTCGCGTTCTTCCAAGATTCCGGTACCATTGCGGTCATTAGGCATTGCGTATACAGGTTTGCCAGTTTTTCAAGTACAATTTCGCCGCCATCCTTCAAGAGGTCTGCTGTTATCTGATCCTCACCAGGTGCTTTGCCCCCTTTCATTTCTTTCAAAGCCTTCCTTACTTCTTCGGTCGTTACTGGTGGGATGTCTATCTCCTCTGAACTACTGTCTGGTTCGGCATTATCCTGTATGTCCCGGCTACTGTACAGATCCATATAGAACTCCTCGGCCACTGTGACTATTTTATCCCTATTTGTGATGTTGTTCTTATGTGTGTGTATGTTGTTCTTACTGTATGTTGTTCTTACGTGTGTGTAAGTGTGAAAGCATCTAGTGGGGTCGATGGGTGCTGGACTGGTTGTTGGTTTCGGGGCGCTTGGGGTGTTCTGCCCAGTAGTTGGGGGAACGCCCAGGTATCAAGTTTGCTTAGCTATCAAATATCAAGTTTGCCAGATATCAAGTTATCTTAGTCTGGTGGCTGTGGAGGCTTTAACAAGTTTTTAGGTATGTGTTCCGAATTAGGTTGTGTTTAAATTGGGGCTAGTTCGATGGAGATAGTTGATGACCTGCTCCTTGGTTGGCTGGGGTACATTGTGGGTGGAGAGTTTCTTGCAGAAGCCAAACCTTGTCAGTGGGTAGAGTTCTTGCGATTCTAGGCAGTTTGTGTGTCCTTGATGCGCAAGACAATGGTATACCAAAAGTAATGACATCAAGGCATGTGTGCTTGAAATGCATGCAGAGGGCTGATATAAATCCTTGGCATGCACCTCAGGTTATTTGGTGGTGTTGTGCATGGCTAATTATAATGACGTTGGTGCCGACACTGCAACGTTATTGATGATGGTAGGCTGATGGTGTGCTGGGCTGATCACGACTCTGCTCATCTTTATCATCAGCTGCTGACCCTGCTACTATGTTGTTAGACTAGCGTCACAAGGATACACGTAATGCGTACCGTATTTTCGTGCCTATAACCCGCACCAAAAATTAGAAAATTTCAGGGGTGAAGTAGGGGTGCGGATTATATGCGAGGTGTTTCCTTTGGTGCAGCTTCACCGCTATGTGCGCTGGGCCATGATGCCCCTACGGCAGTAATAGCGACCAAGCCGCTGATATCCCATGGACAGAGCTCATTTTGCGCACACAGCTCAACAATATACCAACATGAAAAAAAAAAAAATGCATGTGGCAAATCATCTGGTAACGTAGTCCGCTAGGTAAGGTTTTTGCATGAACAAATGTGCAATGTTGCTTGAGTAGTAGTAGCTTTGGTGAATCCTCTTATTTATAAAATATGTGGGAAATACGCGGGGATATATTTTTATTCGTTGACGGGAAGTGGGGATGCGGGTTATATGCAGGGGCGGGTTATACGCGCGAAAATACGGTAAGTGGACTGGGGGGAGGGGTGGTATGGGATCCCTGGGGGGTGCGTGCGATTTATAAATGGGACTGCTTCCCACCGACTTTTGGGCTGGAGCAGCTGCAAAAGGTGGCAGTGCTAATAATGGGCCTGCCTCTGCCTTTCAACATTTCAGCGACCTTGTGGTGGAGGCCCTGGTGACAGGCGGCGACTACCTGCTGCCCTCGAGGGACGCACTGGAGGAGCGATACCCAAACATGAGTGAGTGTGAGAGCTCGCACAGTCAGCTCAAAGAAAATTACTGCCCAACGAGAGCGTTGCAAACGGCTCTGTTAGGCCTGATGAGGAGCACGTTTTGGAGATGAACGATCAAAGAATGCTCTTGTGCTTTTGGTCAAGAAGTTGTATATGCTTATTTGGGATGCCATTTTGTAAAGGAAGTAGTGACTACATGCAGCGATTTTGGTAAGCTATGTGAAAAACGTAACTGGATGGGTGCAGGAAAGAAGTGGCGTGGTTGACAGCGACGAGTGAAAAAATGTGTACACAGGCTGCCAGGGGCGACAACATTGACTGCGACGGGCCATTGGTGTCACTTGTGTCTGGTTGGCCTGAAGCAGCTTACAGCAAGCGACAGCGACGGAGGCGCTTGGTGTCAGTGTATCGATTTTTTTTCACTCATCGCGGTCATCTCCTAGTATCTTAAAACAGCCCCAGCTACTTTCTACTCTATCTATTCTTTTAAGCAAAGTAGATAGAGCTGTTGAGATAGAATTAGAGGGCATGGATCTAGAGCTGTTCAGGTTTGTGGACGATTACCTTGTTTCGGTGAAAGATCGTCCGGGCAGCATCGTGCTTCCAGAAGTGATAAAAACCTCCAGGAAAAGCGAATTCGGGCTTGAGTATACTTTTGAGTTACCAAAGCTGAGCAAAACTCGGTTTTTAGAACTTGAAATTGAGTTTATGCCCTTCCACACCTGCTGGATGTACAAACCCAGGTTGGCAAAGCCTTTGCCGAGTTACAAATCGGCTAGTTCGAAGTTAGTAAAGAATGGCATGGCTGCTTCCTGCATCAAATCGGCCGTGACAAAATTGTGCAAACATTTTATTGAGCAAAGTTTTGCCTCCTAGATAGACTGACAAAGAGCAGCCGCATATCCAGATGAGTGTATCCTTTGGGCATGTGAGGAGAATAGGCAGCAAATAAGAAAAGGAGAAAGCAGGACACAAGATGTAAAAAACGAAGGAAAGGGGGCCGACAAGGTAGCTGTCGTACGGTACTTGCATAACATTTCACGTCGGCCAAAAAAAGTAGCGTCACAATATCGGGTGCGTGTGGTGATGTTGGCAAAATGCAAATTGGCAATAATTTGCTTAGCAGTGCAAAGGGCGATAGAAAACGAAGGCGCAAACAAAGATGGCTGTGGCATTAAACATGGCACGAAGTTTTTAGATTGTGCGAAAGATGTTATCTGCACTGTTCCGTTTACATCTGGAAAAGGAGTACACATTGGCCAGACGGGTCACGGCCTCAACGTCTGTCTTCGCGAACATCAAAGATCTTTGAGAGGGGCACCGTACTCGCATCTAGCAGTGCACTGCAGACATTGCGCAGAAAGGTGTAAACCTAAATTACCTAGATGACACGGCCATCATTAATAAGCATGCAAAGTGATCCACAAGAGAGATCATGGAAGCTTTTTGCATCACAGAGGGAAGGACTAGTTGTATCAGCCAGTCATCTGTACAGTTATCAGATATTAAGTTTGCATTTTGGGAAGGGGTTTGATTGTGTTTTTCTTATTATTCACTAAAGGTGCTTTGTGATTATTTGCTGCTCTCTGCTGTCGATGTTTGATCCGTTCAAATGTATTCATGTTCCAAATGTATTGATGCTATCAACGTTTTTGGTGATGATGCATATTTTTGTTCCTTGTATATAGGGTGGTGCGACGATAAATGGAACACTTCAAAAAAATTTCCTGTGTGACCCGCCGCTCTGTTCGCGCTCAAACTTCATACGAAGGTCGCATTTTGTGGTCTACTATTTTGTTTTACACTGGGAGCAACGATGGTACTTACCGTATTTTCTCGCATATAACCCGCTCTCGCATATAACCCGCACCCCTAGCTTTGAACTCCCCGAAAAAAGAAAAAAAATCCTCGCGTATAACCCGCATGCTTACCTAAAAAAAACTGGTCTAGGAAGTCACAATTGCACAGTCACAATCTCGTTTACAGGTGAACTTTATTTCGAAATGACCGCCGCAACGTTCTCAGCGCCGATTCCGGTTCAGTCAGTTCAGTCAATCATCGCCAGACTCGCCACTGTCGCTGCTGCCATACGAGGCTTCGTCACCGCTTTCAAAGACGCAGTCGTCTTCGGTGCTATCTAAGGAATTGCTGATGGCGCACTTCTTGAAGCTTTTGCGCACCATGTCGGCCGGAATCGCCCCCCACGCATCCACGATCCACTGGCACAGCAGCGCAATGTCTGGCCTCCGCATGCGTCCCGTCGGTGTGAGGGCGTAAAGGCCGTCGGCCATCCATTCGGCATACAGCCGCTTCACGTGCGCCTTGAACGGCTTATTTAGGCACACGTCCACTGGCTGGAGCATGGAAGTCATGCCACCGGGTATGATCACGAGGTCCGTGCGGTTGTCGGCGAGGCGCGCTTTCACTGCGTCAGTGCAGTGGCCTCGGAACGAGTCCAGCACCAGCATTGACCGCCGTGCCAACATGGCTCCTGGCCTTCTCTCCCAGATCGTGCGAAGCCAGTCACCGACGAGGTCACTATTCATCCAAGCGTTATCTTCGGCCCGCACAACAATCCCTGGTGGCAGTGGGGTACTGGGTAGCGTTTTGCGCTTGAAGATTACATACGGGCGCAGTTTGGTGCCGTCCGCCAAAGCGCACAATACGGTGCAGCGCAGCTTGGTGTTTCCGCCCGTCAGCACGCTCACAGATTTCGAGCCCTTTTCCTGCAAAGTGGTGTCCATGGGCATCTCGAAGTACACGGGCGTTTGGTCGGCATTTCCCACCTGGGAGAGCAAGTAGTTGTGCTCCTTCCTGAGCCCGATGACGTAACGTTGATAGTTCAACAGCTTCTCCTCGTAGGCGTTGGGAAGCCGCTGGCACATGGTCGTTCGCCGCCGCATCGAAAATCCGTGCCTGGCCATGAATCGCTGGAGCCATCCACGGCTCGCACGAAACTCGCGTGGGATGTTCATCTCCCGAGCCAACCTCAGAGCTTCCATCTGCGCCATCTCCGTGGACACAGCTTGGCCACGACTCCTCCGCTCCTCAATGAATTGGACAAGCTGTGTCTCAAGAAGGGGGTACGCGCCAGTCTTCGGGCCGCGAAATGCTCGCTTCTCCTTGTGTGCACTTTCGAGAGAGGCCTTTTTCTTCCGCCAGTCGCGAATGCAGGACTCGTCGACGTCGTGCTTTCTCGCAGCAGCTCTGTTACCCATTTCCTCCGCAGCAGCTATGATCTTCAGCTTCTCTTTCGCGGTGAAAGATTGACGCCGAGACCCACTCATGGTGCCTCACCAGACAAGGCTGACCAACGGTGCAAACTGGCCACACCTGAGTTGGGGGCCCAACAACTTCGCTACAAAGCGCACGCAAATCACCGCAACAGACGCTGTTGACCAAACCAAACAAAGCATGTGAAAAGTCCGAATAAACACGCTATGTAGGGGATCTGTCTATGGCCTGTGTTGGCTTCTTATTGGCTTTGCACCTGATGATGACGATGGAGATGCGGACTGCATGGCAGGCCGTGCATTGCCGTGAAGCCGACCTCTGCTTCCAGAATATTCGCAGATAACCCGCACCCCCACTTTTCGGACGATTTTTTTCAATTTTTGGTGTGGGTTATATGCGAGAAAATACGGTACCTGTGTATTCTGAAAATAAATAAAAACAATTTTCGCCTATGGGAAAATGGCGGCCGATTTAGACGTGCGAGCCAACACAAGCTGATCTCGTAACGACGAAGCCACCTGGGTAATGCAGAGCGAAATGCAGCTTTGGGATTCACAGTAGGAAGGAGCCAAACGGTGTAGCAGACGATCAGGAAATCTCTTTGTCCCTAGTGTACGGTGATCACAAATACTTGCATAACAGCTGATACCAATCACAATAAAGTATTCCCGCGGTTCATTGTTGCCAATAATTGTTAGATTTGTTTCCTCTCCTGCTTTCACATTTTCTGATCGTCTGCAACCTCATTTAGCTCCATCCTGCCGTGGAAGGAGCAGGAATCCCCATCGTCCGTTTGGCTCTGCGCACCCCAGCACCCCAGGTGGCGCCTTCGTTTTAAGATTAGCTTGCGCTGGCTTGCACGTCCAAATTGGCTGCCATTTTCCCATAGGCGAAAATCGTTTGTATTTATTTTAAGAATGAGTACCGTATTTACTCGATTCTAACACGCACTTTTTTTCCGAAAAAATAGGCCGAAAAATCGCATGCGCGTTAGAATCGGATACAAAACCGAAGCTGCCGAAACAGTGGTAATTTCGTTACACCCATCGCCATCGCCATCTCCAGATGGCGCCAAAGCTTTTAGCAACGATTTTCTGGACCCGGCAAGCCTAGGCGTATAGGCTTTTCTATCGGCGTTCACACAAATCGTCAAATCGTTTCACTTGCGCGCTTGATAACAGCAATGGCAGTAGCGGCTCCCACGCGTTCAAAACGAGTGGTCGGCTGAGGCGTGGGCCACGATCCCATCGACCATGGTTGAACGTTCGTTCAGATGTGTAGCATCGCGAACGCGCTTGAAGGCACCGAGGACGAGATGTTGTGGTCAGCAGAGAGCGACGATGAGTGAGATGAGTGAGATTACATCGGGAAATAAATCGCCCGTTTCTCTCGCATTCGTTTGTCTGGGTCACAAAGTCCTGTGCGCGTTACAATCGGAGGTGCAAGTTTTTTCGTTTTTTTTGCCAGGAAAATCGGGTGCGCGTTAGAATCGGGGGCGCGTTAGAATCTGGTAAATATGGTAGTTAAAGGGACCCTGCAACACTTGCCATCGACTACTAGTACTGTATTTTGGGATAAAGTCTATTGTCCCAAAAATCTCCTCCCGCAAGAATTATGAAAATTCATTCACAATTAACGAAACTACGCGCGATGAGAAATCGCGCATAATCGTTCCCTCTCAACTCGAGCGCGGACAAGGCGACGAAAGCTGTGCGCTCTCTCCCGGAGAGGGGGGCGGCTCGCGGCGTTCTCTTCGGCGGCCTTCGATATATCACATGCCGGGTATTTTTCTCCTTTTCTCCACAACGCGGAGGGGCCTATTTCCGGTCTGGTGCCACAAAAAAGCAGGCATGGGTGCCTGCTCGTAAGTGCGCGCTCGGGCTGGTAGGGCGTTTTTGAAGCAATAAACGTTTGTAGTCGAGTGGTCCCGTTGAAAGCGAAGTATTGAGCTCATCACTCAAACTCCACGCGCACTCAAAACACAAAATAAACGGCAAAACTGTGCCTACAGGTTCAGGCATAGAAGAGGTTCGTACACAGCGATGACGACGACGGAAATGGGAGAATCTAGCCGCGAAGTTGACCAGTGACAGCCGATCGGGCAGCCATGGCCTATGTGACGTCCCTTAGGCCATGCATAATGAGGACAACTGAAGAGAGAGCGGTTTGTTTTTCTGCGTCTTTCTCATCGATTTGCGCGCTCACCGCTTCACGTGCACGTGTAATATTTGGCTCAGGTATTCCTGGCAGTGTAATCTAAACGTCGCGCAGGTTTACTTGTACTGCTCAAAGAGTGTTGCAGGGTCCCTTTAACTCTTTCGGGACCGCTCCATAGGCCATCGATCACATATGATCGATGGTTGCCCGAGCCTGCAGAATACAAATTTTCGCTCGATGGAACACCTAGCGACATCTAGGAGATAGTTTGAAAACTGGAGTTTTCAGTTCTGTGAAGTTTCTTTTTTTATCGCCAGGCGGCAACGCATCAGATATTTTATTCTGACGGGCAGTGGTTTCGAATGTAAACAAACATGGCGTCATACTCGCGCGAGCGCGATAAGAAATCCGCCTCGTCTCGTCTCGCATATCTTCGCCTTCTACTGTTGATTTTAACGATTAGAGTGGCAGTGAAGAGTCGGAATGCGGCGTTAGAGATCGGATTTCAGCTCGAGTGAGGTTTCTGGTGTCGATCAGCCTGGAACATCAAATCGCGCTCAAAGGTGGGTGTTGGTTTCAGTTTCAGTTGGCTCTGGAGTAGGTTTGTGCGCTCGAAATATGTTCTGGCTGGTTTATATTTGTTCGCTAGGGTGTTAACTACCTATGGTGGTGATATCCTGCCACCAGCGCAGAAACAGATCAAGTTTTCGCCGAGACGAGAGCCAGGCGTGTACCTGGGCGACGACGTAGCCAAGGCCTTAGTGCCAAAGAGATCACACACAAAACAAAAAACCAGTTACACCTAGCCGCATCAAACTTTCGCGATAAATAAACGAAGCATTGGGTTGGATTTTGTATATCCTGAAATAATTTTATTCTTTTTTAATGTTTTTATATTTGCGCTTCTTTCTATTTTTTCTTTAGTTTTTTCACGAAGTTCTTACTTTCAGATTTTTTCATGGTTCTGTCGTCAGCGTTGAAGTAAAACTTGATATTCTATGTCAAAGAACATATAATTAGCTGCATTTTGGTATATGCTAAGGCAGGATGGTGCCTTTGCTTTATGTAATAAAAAATTTGTACCGAGACCTCCCTTTTTCATCACTTTTCCGGCGGTCCCGAAAGAGTTAAGTACTGTCATTGTTCCAGGTGTCAAACAAAATGGACCACTAAATGAGACTTTCGTGTGAAGTTTGAGTGCGAACAGAGCGGCGGTTCATTCAGGAAAAATTTTGAAAGTGTTCCATTTATCGTTGCACCACCCTGTATAGATGATTGTTTTTTCAAAATAATGTTCAGTTGCTAGTAACGCTTCGTCTTGCGCCTCTTTCTTCGTCTTCGTTTTTTCAGTAGCACTTTTCCAATCATGAACATATACCAGCGAGCCCAACTGACAGTTCTCCGTATTTGTAGTCCAGCACTCTGGTTTGTTTTTTTATACATTGTAATCTACCCGGAGCTTTAACTGCCAACTTGCTGTGGAATGTTTCTGCAGTAAGCCATAGACAAGCATATCAATTTGACAAAACAACATTAACGGCATTGTTTATTGGAGGAAAGTACTCAACCTGCGAGATGTTGGCATTCGTTGACGCGCTGTATAACTGCTTGTCGCTTGTTATTTTTACACTTGAGGTGTAGAAAATGGATTGGTTGTATTTTCCGACTACTCGAAGTTCCTTTGATAAACGTGTCGTAGGCCATAAATTCCCATTTTAAGCTTTCGGTTATTTATCGCATCGCGTCGGGAAGTTCACGCTTGTGTCACGCACATAAGAGGCTATGAGACAGGCGTCGGCAAGCTTGAGCAAAAATACCGGTTAGCGGAATTGTAGTTTAGATTAAACAAAATAGCGTAAGCAGTTTGCAAACCTAGTTTAAGTTGAACATGGTTAGTATGCCTGCACCACTAGCCGGCGTTGGGCGCCGGCATGTTGCAAAGACGACCCGCCGCGGTGGCTCAGTGGCTAAGGCGTTCCGCTGCTGAGCACAAGGTCGTGGGTTCGATTCCCGGCCGCGGCGGCCGCTTTTCTGATGGAGGCGAAAAGCAAAAACGCCCGTGTGTACGAGATTTCGGCGCACGGTAAAGATCCCCAGGTGGTCAAAATTAATCCGGAGCCCTCCACTACGGCGCGCCTTATTGCCTGCGTTGCGTCGGCGCGTTAAACCCCACAATCAATCAAATGTTGCAAAGACAAGGGGGAGCTACGATTGGCTGGATTGCCTTCTTTACTGTGACATCACATCAAAACTTGAGAAGGAAAGCCTCAGTGAAACCGTATCTACATTTTTCTTTACCTATTTGCTGATATCGTGCAACGAAACAGCCATGCATAGTTTGTATATCAAGGGTTCACAGTTCTAAGTACACAGAAAATGCACTTTTCAAAATCTTTTCACGACCCCTTCAAGGCGAACCTGTCGCTGCAATCGCGTGCCGTCATGGGTGCCGCCACAACAGCTGGCAGCATTCCTCTTCTACTTGGCTTGGCTAGCTGCGTGGCTTCCTTTCATTCCTGGAGCCAAAATGAACAAAAAAAGGAATTTTTTTTTTCTTGTTCGTCCTTCATAAAGCTTCTAAAAAGTTCCCGACAAATAAATGTTTTGGAGCTCCACTTTTCTATGGATGAAATAACTTAAAATAACCTTGTAACAATTGTAATGTTGTTTCTTTGTAGCCCCAGGCAACTTCTGAGCTAGTTGGCGAGCCGTGCCAAGGACGAGTGTGCTGTTGCTACCCGGTACGTGGCGGCACACTCGCTGAAGTACAGCTCGCCTACAAACTAGCGCCGGATTTCCCTCCAGTATGTAAAGCAGGGCTGGAGAGTTGAGCGGTGACGCCGTCTCGGTTTTCCCTCGCGTCCCTCCGACACAGGGTTGTCCGTGCCCTCCCCGAAGGACGGCGCCCCCTGCGAGCTGCCCGAGGCCCTCGCGGCCTGCTGGCGCCCCCTGCTGTCCCGGCTGGACCCCTCCCTGCACCAGCGGCTGGCCGAGGGCCTGCTCAGGCAGTCGGCGGGCCACGACGAGGACGCCAGCCTGCGCCACTGCCTGGTGGTGGCTTGGCTCAGCCACCTGCTGGCCGCCAAGATCCGACCTGGGACGGGGCCCCGAGGTCGGTGCTTCGGGGGGCGCCCTTTGTTCGTGGTTGGTGTTGCTCAGTGCGCAAGTGCGAACTGGCAGTTTGAGAGATCAGGCACTGTGCCTTGGTTGAGGTCTTGCGAATTGACAGTGGATGGAATGTTGTCGTGGTCAGAGCCATTGGCTGTACCAGTATAAATATATCCCATGATGTATGGGGCAGACAGAGGTAAGGAGAAAAAGAGGGAGACTAGCCCGTCTGAATTTTGTCCATAACCAAATTCGTTGGCGGGATTCACACGACGGGGAAATCCCGTCCTTCTGGCCCATGGAGCCCACTCACGTGACCAGTTTTAGGCTCCGCCCTTCGGCAGGGAACGCCCGCGGATGCTCTGGGAAAGAAAATGCCTCCGCATGTTTTCGCTCGACAGCAGCAGACGTCCATGGGGAATAGAAACTGTTTTTGGCCCTCAGTCACGCGGTTTTAGGTTGCACCAAGTGCAAGGGCGGCTTTTTTTTTTCTCTCTCTCTCTCTCTCTCTCTCTCTCTCTCTCTCTCGATTGGCGTGGTCGACACGCGTGGAAGGGGCAACTGCGGGCGCCGGAGAAGTGCGCCTTGGAGTTTGTGGGCGCTGTGGGCAATCGAGAGCTAGGGTGTCTCGATGTGTGCCTCTCAAGAGCTGCCTCGCTTCCTCCGCCCTGTCGTCTGCTAGTCGCTCCGCACGTGTGGATGCGTCGCCGAGCCAGACCATCCGGTGACGTTGTGTGGATGTCACATATTCGTCCGTCTCCGTGGGCCTCCGTCGTGTGAATCCCGCTTTAAACCCCTTGGGATTGGTTGCACTGTTGTAACCAGGCAGCACTGTTTTAGGAAGCTTTTCTGAGGAGTCCCTCTTCTTCTTTCTTTTTTACTTGCTCCAGGAACCAGTGGTGGCGACCGCCGGTGCAAAGCTGAAGCTGAGTCGGCCGAGTGCAAGCTCAACGTGACCAAGCTGCTCCGGGTGGCCATGGACCATCCAACGGAGTACACAACCAAGGCCATAACGCTGTAGGTTCCTGGGAGTGGGAGCACGGGCTGTGTCGTGCGTTTCAGACCTTCCTTCAGCCCTCCTCATCCGTTGTCCTGTTAAAAGCGCTTTTCTCGTGAAGTTCTACCTTGTAAAAACTGGACCTTCTGCTCTCATAAAAATGTTCATGTGCAGCCTATCGGTTAGCAGGGACCTGCCACATTCGCGCGATTCTAACGCGCACCTTTTATTATGAAAATAGGAGTCCAAAATACCTTCGCATTACTATCGGACTCAAAACCAAAACGAAGCGGCTCAATGAACAAAGGCAGCCTCGTTTGAGCGCAAAGTAATAATGTTGACGAAAACGGAAAGGAACCGGGCAGTGTCCAGTGCATAAGGTGTCCCCAGTCGTGTGTTCGCAGTTTACGGAAACAAAGGGACAGCATTTTTAATAAGTCCAAAGCTTCACGGAAGGGCTTTAGCTGTCCACAGTGTGTACTGATTTATGTTCAATAAAACGTTTTGTGCCATTCTAGGTGTCTGTTAACTGGATTGTTTTGTGTGCGCGGTAGAACCAGTGCCAAGCTGTTTTTTTGTGGTTTCCTGTTCTACTGCGCGTTGCTGTTGGGGGCGTGTTAGAATTGGGCTAATACGGTGATTCCCGAGAGACTTGATCCTCGTTCCACTTCGCCACCTTCCTCAGTGGCTAAGGCGTTGCGCTGCTGAGCACAAGGTCGCGGGTTCGACTCCCGGCCGCGATGGCCGCTTTTCTGATGGAGGCTAAAAGCAAAAACGCCCGTGTGTACGAGATATCAGCGCACGTTAAAGATCCCCAGGAGGTCAGAATTAGTCCGGAGTCCTCCACTACGACACGCCTCATCACCTGCGTTGCGTTGGCGCGTTAAACCGTACAATCAATCAATCAATCAATCAATCAATCAATCACTTCGCCACCTCCTCCTGTGCAGCCTTGGCGAGCACATGAGCCCACCGCTGAGCGAGGTGGAGCTGGACCACCTGAAGGCCCTGGCGGCCATCCAGAGCGGCCTCATGGTGCGCGGTCGGGAGGGCGACGGGGACGGCGGTGGCGGAAGGAGCAGCGACTCCGACTCCGACAACGAGGAGCTGGAAGAGGAGGAGGGCCAGGGGGACGGAGAACCCACCGGCATTGAAGGTAGCGGCAGCTACGTGCCCTACACCGTGGAGGACTTCCAGGGTGAGTTTCCGCTTGGGCTTCTTTTCTGCCAGAGGGTGGGCTCTCTAAGAGGCTGTTGCGAGCGCTCTGGTGCAGGTTTGTTTCAAGCGTGCGCATAGCAAGTTAAGGGGGCCTTGAAGACGAAAGACGACTCAGTTTGGAAGAACTACCCCATGGTAACTCACTCAGCCCCATTCAAGCCACGAAGGATGCTTTTCTAGCTCAACAAGTGCAAGAAATGTTAAAGAATTTTCGAATTTCATACTTCAGGGAGCAATACCCCTGTCACACAGCAGATCTAATGACATTTAGAGCAGATGTCATTCGCTCTAAATTTCAGTTATACCCCGGCTACACAAGGGTCCGTATGACATTTGAACCAAATGTCATTTGACTTAAATGGGGTGCTTCGAATGCCATTCAGAATCCGCCATGCTACACGACAATTTTGATGGCATTTGAAAGCTTTCACGATTGCTCGCCGTGCTGTAGTGGCACTGTTGTTGCCCCGTTCCGTTTTCGTACAATAATACAACAATCAAATTTAGGAGCAGTCTAAGGCAGTAAAGTGATATCAAATTGGAAGAGACACCAGTTTTTACTCTAATGTGGTGGCTGTTTGCGTAGTTTTCTTTTCTTTTCTTTTCTTTTTTTTTTTTTTTTTTTGCAACTGACCAACTGGTTTTGCGAGTATGAAAATTAAATATGTTGATTTCATATTTTAAGTAAATGAACACTGAAAAAAGTTCCACAAACAAAAATATTTTGTTTGTTTTATGTTCAGAAGTATTACATTTTTTATTGCTGATCGAAGACTCTGCGTGTGAGAGTGCTAGAAATGGCATTTGAAATCCCAAATGTCTCTCTCGGTTCTCATTTGGCTCGAATGTCATTTGAGCCGAATGGCGTTTCAAAGCCTAGTGTAGCAGCCCAACTTGACATTTGAGTCAAATGACATTTGGTTCAAGTGACATTCGGTCGATAGTGTGGCAGGGGTATTATTCGGCGCTACACGGTAATGCCAAATGACATTTGAAGCGAATGACGTTCAGCAGCTAACTGAGGTTCGGGAGCTCATTCAGCAGCAAAAGGACTAGCCTCAACAGCAGTGGCGCGTCACTAGAGGAGAAAGTTCAGTAATAAACCGAAGAATACTGTTTCTAAAAACTGTTAGTAAGCATATTTTCCCCTCCATGTTGTTCTTCAAGTAAAGAAAGACAAACAAGTAATAACAAAAAAGAAAATCGCGTCCCCAATGCACGCGCTACCCTAATGCGGATTTTTTGCTGCCTTGTCTCGGCTTGTGATGTCTGCTGACGTCGCCTGAACTGATAATTTTCTTATTTTTCTTTTAAAAAGATTTACCTATCGTATGTTTTGAAAACAATATGTATGTTAACATTCTAGGTGCACTTCGAGCATAATTTTGCGGCTGTGCGAGGTCGCTAATCGTCACCGCTATAACTATCAAACGACATTTGTTTCGCCGTGTATACTTGGATGGGCAAACTGAATATCATTGACAGTTAATGTCATTCACTTTGAATGACATTAGATTTGCTGTGTGACAGGGGCATGACATGGGCAGGAGCGACTAAAAGTGTAGTTGTCAGGGTATTAACTGCCTATTAGGATTCAGGTGATTCAATCAAGTGGAACTTGGGGCCTTACTTGGGGCACCCAGGCAGGTTTCCACGTGGTGGCTGAGGGCGGTGGCCACCAGTTGCACAAACAAGAATCTGTCACATCATGGTGGCACTGCCGGAAAGTGGCAGGGGGGTCACCACTTCTTTATATGCATTCCTTAAAGCTGTCCTTAAACCAATGTGCAAAAGACTGAAACCTCAACGGCCAAGACGGCTCAGAGGCAAACTCCAAAAGCGGCCAAGACATGATTGATTGATTGTAGGGCTTAACGTGCCAACGTAAGGCAGGCGATGAGGTGCTCCGTAGTGGAGGGCTCCGGATTAATTTTGACCACCTGGGGATCTTTCACGTGCGCTGAAATCTCGTACACACGGGAGTTTTTGCTCTTCGCCTCCATCAGAAAAGCGCCGCTGCGGCCGGGAATCGATCCCGCGACCTCGTGCTCAGCAGCGCAACGCCTTAGCCACTGAGCCTCCGCGGCGGGTGAGCGGCCAGGACGTCAGAATCAGCTTGACAGAGTCAGTCGTCTTACCCACTCGGAGTTGACACCCAAGATTCAAACTGCTGACTCACTCGGCTGTGACTGTGGGGAAAGGAACCACACCACTGCTCGACACAGAACACGTGATAGGGTACTCGTCGCACCTGCGGGAGCCTAGTTTAAGTGTGCGTGTTCCGGTCAGTCTTTCTTCGTTGTTATGGCAGCAACGGTGGTGTAAAGGACGTCGCGGCAGCGAAGAAGTAAATTGGCTGCAGTCGTCGACTTCACACTTTCGTGGCCGTGGAAAAATGAATTGTTTTGTGGTAGTCCAAGAAATATTTTTTTCCTGCCACAGTAAAGGATTGACGCTAACGTGTAAGGTATGAAGTGATAGAGGAAGGATAGGGCTTTCCAACAGTATTAACCCTTCGAGGGTCGAATTTTTTCGCCAAATGCGACCCCCCAGGGTTGATTTTTGTTGTTGCTGATTTAAATTCTTCGGATGAATCTATTTCGAGAAAAAATTATCGCAATTTTTTTAGGGTGGCCATAAAGTGACAAAAAAATTGTTTGTGTGTTACATACATGTGGTTTATTCATGAGTAACACAAAAAAAATTCTAAATAAAACGAGAGAGTAACAAGCCGGCACCTTTTGAGTGAATCGAAATCAGATGGACATCAGTTTCACGGGCGCAAAAAGCGGGAAGCGCCCGGAGGACGATACCGAAACCAGCCGCTGCGCGCGCGCGTGGGTCAATGCGGTAAAACAAAGGTTGGCTCCACTGTGCGGCCGGTGATAAGCGTTCCCACCCGAACGAAGTCGACACCCTGCAGATAAGAGCTGTGACCTTTAGAACAGGCCGGATATGTTTACATCGATGCACGACAGCAATAGAACGGGCAGAGGAGAAAGCAAAACTTACTAGCGGATACCTGCTGATATTCCAGGGCAGTTTGACGCACTTTTGCCGTTCGTACTGAAGTCTGATGAATCAAAGTCATCTTACGTGTCTGTGCTGGTACCATCATCCAGAGATTACAGCTCAGATTCATTTGAATCCGTCAAAATTCGCCGTTCGCATGGAGAATCGGCAAGCGGCATCTACGTGATAACTGACACCACGTGTGCCCGACTGTGAAGGAGCTTTACAAATCCCTCCCACGGCAAAGAAAAGAAACTCAAAAGTGAAACTGATGAAATGCTTTGTCTTTTATCCTTTGGGTGGTGTCAGCTGTCCAGAAGCACTCGGAGAGCACGAAAATTAGAATTTTTATTCGTTGATAACGTACTATCCATGGGAATAGGCGCGGTCACGAAAGTGTTAAACCGTCGTGATGGTCGTGAATGTTGCGTACAGCTTCGCTACCTTCAAGCCTTGCACGGCGGTGTGAGCTTCCTTCATTTTTTGAACCAATACTAATATCAGCGAGTACTGTGGTATTGCCGTCCTCTGTAGGATTTGCAACAATTTTGGACATAAAAAATTTGGGTCGCAGTGTTGTCAACGCTCAGCTTCTAAAGTGGAAGTGAACATTTTCTATCTCTCCTTTTTGCAGTGTCTGCATGTTTGTTAATTGTTGTGCGCTTTGCTTTACTCTTTTTTTTTTTTTTTTAATCTAGAGTCGGACAGCGGTTTTGAGGACCAGGAGCACGGGGTCTGGAGGCCCTCTCCGAGTGAGTCGCTTTTTTTTCCCTCCTCTTTTTGTTCTCAGCTTGCAGTAACGGTACTGAGATATCACGTTACGTACTACAGTTGAACCTCGATATAATGAACCTCGATTTAATGAAATTCGCGATATAACGAATTTTTTCACGTTTTCTATCAAAATTTTGCTAAATCCATGTATTTTTATATCGATTTTACGAAGTAATTTCGTGCAACGCTTCCGACGAAGTCATGGCGAGAAAGGAAGAACGAAATTCCGGTCGAGGCACGTTTTATTTTGCCTCTCAGAGCCTACATTGAAAACATTCAGTACTCACGCTAACTCTTAAAAGGCTAAGATGAAAGAAAAGCGGTGAAATCTGCGGTTGACAACAATTAAAAGCGTTGAAAGAAGCTGCTCAAAAACCGCTAGCAGTCATGAACGGTTTAATAGTGCGGCCACCATTTTGACGTCTCCATCGTTGCCTACGCCAGCGCCCTCTATGCTTAGGCTGCCGAAGCCTACTTCAAGTGTTTTTTCTACGCGTCCTTGCTCACGGTGCTGCTGCTCTAGGTTGTGCTCGCTGATAACCACACTAATATTTTGTCCGTGCATCATTAGGTGAGTCTTCTAAGCAGCATGAGCACTCCAAGGGAGAGAAAAGTGTTCCGAACAAGATCCTGAGGAAGTGTCGGTGAAACCGAAGGCCACCGAAGTGATGGATGCCATCGATGTTCTGCGGAGGCACGCAGGCGCACGCGAATGTTTAAGAGCAAGCCTTGTTAGCGCTGTCAGTATACGAGCGTCACGTAAAGCCCACCCTGGTCAAGAAACGTCAAGCACTGCTTACGGACTTCTTCACTACGGCTTGAACATCGAGTGCTGGTGGCAATAAATTGCTCTCCGAACGTGGTCAAAACGTGTTCATTAGACAGCTGCGATGCGAAGAAAGCTGTTTCTTTAGGGCCCAGCGGGCATAAAAGTAATTGCTTAATCGAATTTGGCCAGAAGATGTTTAATGTAAGCTTTCCGCTTTACCGGGAGCACGTAAGCGCTGCTCCACAAAGTGAAGCGGTCCGCGTGTACTCCGCTCAACTCTCAATCATGGCTTTATCTCGAGTGTCGTGGTTGCATCACGCGCCCATACTGCAGAGCCTTTGTGCATGAAAAAAGTCTTTCGAAAGTTTTATAGCACCCTTCCGCTGTTGGCCCACCGCACCACTCAACGCCGCGCCTAAGCCTACCACTGAACAGACGAAAAGAGGCGTAACTTCGAACCAGCACCTCGACGGGGTGAAGTTCATGGGGCATGGACAGGGTTCAATTGACTAACAGCGGCGTTTAGTAGTGACCGCAATGAAAAAAAGAAAAAGTGGAAACCTAGTCTGCTATCATATTTAATGAGGCGTTGCGGAAAAAGCACCGGTTTTACGACGACACGAACTACTGCCGGCTATCCGAATTCCATTGCCAGGTGTTGAAGCTCTTAATTCACACAATTTTCGCGGCCAGTTTTAGTACTAATTTCGCTTTAAGTGGAGAGGTAACTACATAGCAGTTGTTTTCAAGTGATGGGCACGGTTTTGAAACCTCAATAACTGGTTAAATTAACTGTAAAACCGAAACCTCGATTTTACGAAATTCTCGATTTAACGAAATTTTTGCCCGCAAGTACGACTTCGTTATATCGAGGTTTAACTGTATAGTGCGGCGTGAAAACATTTATTGGGGGTACTTGGCAGGCTTTTGGTGGATCGCATGTTTGCGGGAGCCACATGCTTACATACATAGACATCAACTGGGCTGTTGTTTTGTTTTCTTTCTTTCTCGGCTAGACGTGTGCCATAGAAGGCGCTGCGTCCAGTTGAATAAATGTAGTTTTAGGTCAGCGCTGTGTCTGTTCGCACCCTTGCTTTTGTTTCATTGCATTTTGCGCTGTTTATTTCTTTTAAAGCGTACCTACTTGCCAGTCTTCCATTTTGAAAACTAGTCCTAGCTATATACAGTGTAGGCACGGCACCTCCGGCATGTCTGTACTGTGCGGGGTGCTGTAGGAAAATTGTAGATGCTTAAAACAACGTGGTCGCTCATCTGTGCTCAAATTTTGCACAAATGCCGCATTTGGTGGTCTATTTTGATTAACAGCAAGCTAGTTGCCTCACTTACCTGGTGTTTCTTTTAATTGAATAAAGCTTTGTTCGGCTATGGGCGTGTTCCGATGAACTATCAAAATCAAACTTTCAGTGAGAAAACAACAGCAGCTACAACAGAAAAAGTCTCAAGCACCCGTTTTGTGAACTTTCTTTAAAGGAGCCCCGAAACAAATTTTAGACGAAGGAAGAGAAATAGAACAGCTGATAGGCGAGAGTGCGCTAAAACATGCTGTCATACGTAAAAACGTTCTAATGGTCTCAGTAGAGACTGGCAGTATTGTAAATAATAATGAATTTTTAGTATGAGTGACACAACATGGTCATGCTTAAAGCTCATTGTTGTCCCCTTCCCAGTTACATGGTCGCATAAATTGTGGAAATGTCGCGCATGTGTAGGGTGCAGCAGAAAGCGGCCTTCTTTTTCACTCTGGTTTTTGGATTTTGTTACAAATACCATGCCACTGTAAATTCTCCCTGGAACTGAAGGGACTTGCTGTTTCCCGCATGTGGTTGAAGAAAGCGACATGTGGTTGAAGAAAGCGAGCGTTTGCTTCCTCTGATGCTGCCTCTAGGCTGTCAAGTGCTAAACATTCTGCCACAATGCACGTCCTTGTGGTCTGTAGCCATGCTTATGTTCACTGCATGATCCCGCACCGTCCCTTTTTAAGTGCAGAGCACTTTAGGGGCTCGCCTTGTCGCCATAGCTCGCTGTAACTGTCGATGTCAAACGGCTGCTGGAATCGGGCGGTGCTGCGAGATAACGGACTCAAGTAGAGCCCAGCGTTCTGTCGTAGGGCGTCCCGCAGAGGCTTCGAAAACCAAGCGGTTTAAATAGTCGTAACCGTTCGAAACTCGTGAAACGCTGTTGCTTGTCATACATTTCCCCATTGCTTAGCGAAAAAAAAAAAAAAAACTGCAGGTACATTTGACTCGAAATGTATGCAATTAACCGGCAGCACCAGTGTTCATTTAGTTTGGAACGCTGGTTGGGTTGGTCTCTACGATAGTAAGGAAAAACAAGTGGCTGTGTAACGCTGGCACGTGCGGGAGGAAAAGCAAGCACAAAAAGAACAGAACTTGTGCGGTGCAGTTTCAGGCAGAGGGGGGCGCGCGAGCACTGCGAAGGCGGAAAATTTGAATTGCTTTGGGTGGTAGCAGTCAGCAGATAATGGCGCTACCGCTTATTATGGTGAATAACTTTCTCTGCACTTCCGTCAGCTTTCACGTTGAGTGGAACAGCTTTAATTTTTTTATCCCAGTGCTGCACGAATTGCTCCCACTGTTCTTCAACCGTTCATGCCTCTGTGCAGCCCTCCTGGACTGGAGCAGCACGCCCATTGGCGCGTTGCCGGGATGCCAAGCCGACAGGATCGACCTCAGCCTCGACTTCAAGGAGCTCCGGCCCTTGGGTCAACCCACCGTGGCAGAGGCAGCAGGGTGGGTGCATTGACCCGCTTTGAATGCAGGGTTGTCTCTGGCCATCAGAGCCTTCCTTCTTTCTCTTTTCTTCTTTTGAGCACTCCGGAAGAGCGTGAATCCCCATTTAGTAGCAGGTTCGGACTCCTTCTTATGTTAGTTTGGTTCTCAAATACTGTATTTACTCGAATCTAACGGGCAGCTTTTTTCCGAAAACATAGGTCCTGAAATCGCATTCGCGTTACGATCGAGTACGACTCAAAACTGCAGCGCCGTATCGCCATCGACGTTTCAAGATGGCTGCTTGACTACTGAACGCATAGTCAGCGCTTTGTAGTCGGCGCATGTTTGCCTTTGTTGTCTGCGTAGTCCCTTTTTTTTTTTTTTTTTGAGTTCCTCTGTTCTTTCCGCCATAAAATTTCCCACTGCGAAGACAGGGTGGGTTCACTACGATGCTGCATTTGAGAAGAAAGTAATCTTGTGCGCGGAAAGGAATGAAAATCGGGCTGCGTCACGTGCGTTCAGTGTTCCGGGCACTTGCGTGCGGGATGGCGCAAGCAGAAAGAGAAAATTTTCGCAAGGAAGGTGACACGAATAGGGTTCAGCGGACCAAAGAGGGGACAATATCCCCAAATTGAAGACCCGCTGGCGGAGTACGTGCAGCAGCAGCGAACGGCTCGGAGACCCGTAATGACGGAGCTGCATCGCTGCCCCAGACCGTCGTCAGGGTGACTGTCTTGCCGCCAATAACAGGCACGTTTCATTTCGTGCCACCTTTGGAATAAACCTTGCTTGTTCCAAGTTAGAAAAAGTTAAATTTTTGTATTAAATGATGAAAGTCTAGTGCGCATTACAATTGAGGACGTAGCGTTTTTTTCTTCGGACCGCGAAAAACGAGTGCGCGTTACAATCAAGGGCGCGTTAGATTCAAGTAAATCCGGTATGTTATTTCAGTTTGCATTGTAATGCACCGTGTGAAAAGGCACACAAGGGCTCAAAGCAGGCAGCAGTGTCTGCCCTCAACCACGCCTATTCATTCAATTTACGTTTTGAGTTTGTGTTTAGGTTTTTATCCAGTTTACAGAAAAAATACGCAGTAAAGCACTATTCAGCCTCGTTCAGTCTGTGCAGTGGCATGTACACCCTCTGTCAAAATTTTCTAGGCCAGTCCTAAGCCTTCTCGACCACAAAGAATTGAAGAAATAAGCTTTATCTTTGAATGTGAGAAAGATATTTTATGACAGTAAGAAAGAAAGGTGTTTTTTTTTTAGCTTACCGGCATAAAACGTTACAGCCTCACTCGGGGGCTAAGCTTGTACATTGGATTTTTTTGTGGCCTGTGCACGGTCGGCTTGGCCTAAAAAATTTTGACAAAGACTGTACAAAAAAAATTTCAGGCTCGGTCAATTGTAGGGTCCGTACTCTGTGGGTTCATATCCGGGGGCCTCGGGTGGGACATTTCCAGTGCTGCAATTGCTTGGGTCTTAGATCTAAAAATGTAACGACTTTTGTATGCTGCACCGATCTTGACCATTCCTTTTGCATCTGCCTCTGCGTGACACAAGGAGCAGATGTAGTGCCCAAAGAGTTACCTTAGGGGGCCACATGGGTCTAAACCAAAAATGTTTACTTTTACTGTTATGATGATAAACATTGGAGGACATATGTAGTTTTTCATTCTGATTGCAGGTAAGAAATTTGTTTTTGTGTAAAATGACTACATTCAGATTTAACCGCATTCTTATATTTTGTTTTCTTACAGCTTTTGTAAATAAACTACTGGAGTGATGCAGCTGAACAAGGTACCAGTGAACTGTGCACAAATCAAGGAGCGCAATAAGACTAACGTTATCATTCTATCTGGTCTGTAGCAGAAGTTACAACTGTTTGAAGTTTGGGCTTGGAAGGCAAAACCGGTTTTTCTGGTTGCCACCTTCCACGCCCAAACTTAAACGGTCGTAACTTCTGTTACACACCAGATAGAATGACTCTGTTAGTCTTATTGCCTTCCTTGATTTGTGCACAGTTCACTGGCACCTTGTTCAGCTGCATCACTCCAGCAGTTTTTTTTTACAAAAGATGTCAGAAAATAATGTATCGATAAATGTGGATAAATTTAAATGTAGTCATTTTACACAAAAACAAATTTCATATCGGCAATCATAATGCAAAACTACATGTGTCCTCCAATTTTTATCATCATAACTGTAAAAGTAAACATTTTTGGTTTAAGACCAGTGGGCCCCGTTAAAGAAAAGTGTTGTGGGGACCCTTTCAGTCTCCCGCAAACGCTGCTGTGCCAGGTTGTCTGCCCCTGGCCTAGTCTCTTCCAGATAAAGCTTGCCCTTCTGTGGATGCGCTTATGACAGAGGCAGTCCCAGATCTGCCTCTATCAGTTCAGAAGACAGCTTCTTCGATGCAAGATGTGATGCCTTGTTGAGCATTCAGTCCACTTCAAAATGGCGGTATTCGTCAGTGACGGAGACATTCTTTCATTTTCGAGAGAAGGATGGGTGGTCGTCCTCGAGTGTAGTCGCCTTCTTCGCGGTGGCTCGCAGCAACTTGTAGTGGCCTGCTATGGGCCGTGAAATTGATTAGGCTTGTGCGAATATTCGAGCGCTTCGAATATTCGAACGAATATTACAGTATTCAATTTTGCTTCGATCCAAATTTGAAATTTTCGTTATTTCAAAGTATTTGAGGTGAACAAATTTATAGACTGTGTTCAAGTACTATGAGTGTTTCGCTTTTGTAAGGCAAGCCGCAGTGTCATTAACATCAGGCCTACATCTTGACTACATGTGGAGCCAAGACAAGCCAAGACACATTCGAGCATTGTCGTAGCCATTTTAGTGCGAGCTTCTTATGTAATACCTCCTTGTGGGGTCTTTAAGGAAATAAAATATAATGATGATGATGATGAGTCTTTGCAGCAAAGCCTACTCGTCAGTGAGAGCTAACCTAAAAGCAAAACCAACAGTGCTCACTCGTGCAGGTGATAGTGTATGTACAGGTGCCCCTAAAAGTAAACAGAGCTTGGGTTGGAGATTTTGAGGGGATTTCTCCGCTGTGTGTCTATGGGGAAACCTCGGAGTGACTTTTCAAGAAAGTCATTGTAAAACAAAATCAGGCCGCACATGTTCTATTTATGATGGCAGCCGCATAAAATAGAAATTATTCTAATTTCACGAAGCCGTGCACCGTTTACTTCTTGGCGCACCTGTACATGGCATTACCTGTCATTCGAATGCACCTACAGAAAGTTTACGTGAGGGTCGTTGCAGGGCCGCTAGCTTGAGATGTGTTCATTATGGCTAAGGGTGCTGAGGGGTATCATCAGTCACCCACAAGTATTGTCACTTCCATCTGTGATGTCATACTTACTTACCACAATGCCACCACCGACGATGTTAATAAATTGACGTGTTTGTGTGTGTGCGTGTGCATGCATGCATGTGCGTGCGTGTGCATCAGAGAGAGAGAGAGAGGAAGACCAGTGTATCCTGTGGTCAAAGTAAGACCGAAACAAGCAGAGGAGTTCACTGAAATCATTCGCATTGCCTAATTGACTGTAATCAAACTCAGCAACTTTGCTGGCCATTCACTCTGTGTGCGGAAGGTGGGGTGACTGTGCTTAGTAATGGTTCTTCGTGCCCTGACCTGGTGCAGCCCCAGTGCAGAAGGAGAGGAGGCTGGCGACATTGGGGAAGACGAGGAGCTTGAGGAGGTTGCGTCACCCGAGGCCCAGATGGAGGACATCAGCCAGAACGTGCAGATGTTCTTAATGTGACGTGGCTCTTGCCAGAAAGGTGTTGCAGGGCAGCCACTTTATGGGAATAAACTTTGTCGTGTTTTATTGCGTGACCTGTGTACATTGTTTGATTTGATCCTTTATTTTAGCAAGGAGTGGTATGCATGGACATGGCAGAGCTTCTCGGGGTGACTCGTCTGATCACAGTCGTACGGGACCGCTACCTGTGCTGCACGGCTCTTTCATTCAAAGGCTTTCCAATCTATCAAGTTCCCCATTGTGAATACATAGGGCGCACTGAAGTGAGCATTCAATGTCAATTGAAAGTTGCGTGTGGCACAGGCATCAATAATTCATGACCCACATGGTACAAACCATTGTGCACCAATACGAAAAGTTTTTACGGATCTATGAAACTGTTTCTAACGGCCTGGTTTGCTTATTTAGGAAATGTATCACTTCTGTACTGGAATAACAAACAAACACGCTTCAGTTTAGCTAGCTTGCACTAGGTGGCGCTCGCTGTCTAGCAAGCGGGAGTGTTTTTTTTTTCCATTACAGGAGTGATTTATTTCCGAAATAGGCAAACTAGGCTTTCTAATTGGAGCACGATGGTTTTTAAAAAGCCTGTGGGTAAAAAATTATCAGTCCCACAGGGATGTGATCAGGTAAGTTCTCCTTGAAGGTCAGCTGCATGCACTCGAACATTTCGTTGTTGACACTTCATCCAAACAAGCACTATAGTAATACCTCGTGCACTCGAAGTAGTGAAATCCGATAAAAATTTCACTATAAGCGGAGTTTCGAGTGAAGCGAAATGTAAAAATGCCAACAACACACTGCCAGCAAGACCCAATTCGACATGCGTTGCACTTGATTGATTGATATGGGGTTTAACGCGCCGACGCTGCCCAGGCGACAAGGCGTGCTGTAGTGGAGGGCTCCAGATTAATTTTGACCACCTAGGGATCTTTAACGTTCACTGAAATCCCCAGGCGTTTTTGCTTTTCGCCTCCATTAGGAAAGCGGCCGCCGCGGTCAGGAATCGAACCTGCATCCTTGGGCTCAGCAGCACAACGCCTCAGTCACTGAGCCACCACGGTGGGTCATGTGTCGCACGTATAGCGCAATGAAAACAATCTCTTTCGTGCACTTGCAAGGCTCGGCCCGGCCGTGGCCCGACTGACTAAAAAGACCCGTGATCACCCACACACAAGTGCCGCCACTCCTGGGCGCCACGGTGACACACATGTCACTCCTACAGACACGTGGGATAGGAAACCGCGGTGGCGGGAATTTCAAATTAGCTGCTCACGACGGCATTCGGCGCATAGTGGGAGCTAAGCATGTGCACTGAAAAAGCGTTGAACATTTCGAGATCTCAGATATCTGTAGTCCCCCTAGAAGTTGTTTCAATATAAAGGGAGGAAAATGCATCGAGAGGAAAATAACAACCAGTATTTTGAGGTATCCGAGTTCTTATTATCAAGGTGTTGCATACAGGAAGGCGTACCCGAGCCGAGCTCCGTTGCCTCTGGCATGCGTGTGGTAGCATGGTGAAGCAAGCGGCCAGCCAGTGTTGGTGCCTCGAAGAATACCAGAAGCCGAAGGCAAGCTTAACTTGTTTACTGCATGGCGAGAGATGGGCCAAAGCCAAAGAGCAATGCCCCGACGGGCAAGGTTACAGTACAGGACTCGAGCAGAGTGACAGCATTGATTCACTGCTCAAACAAGAATGAACTACAGTGCTTGGGGGGGTCTTATTTATACCCAAAGCGCCAACGGTCAAACAAGCGTTCCCTCCAGATTGTGCACACGACACTAATGGAACAGACACACACAACTCTTTCCAGAGTTCGTGAGCGGTCGGTAGTAGCGGCGCACGCTGAGTCCAAGAGAGGGGAGAGAGGAGGTCTCCGCAACAGGTTCCGCGTCCTTCGGACAAGTCTCTGCAAGTTGCGTCGGCAGCCACTGAAGTTTGAATCACACCGATAGCGAGGCGCCAGCAATCCAGACATATAGCAGCTTGTTTGGATCCGTCGGCTGCAAGCGTGAGTCACCGAAAGGCAGGCCTGCCCAAAAGGCGCACTAGTGGAGGCTTCGCCACACAGCCGAGGAGTATTGCACAAAGCACTGCGGCAGGCTGATTCGTAACAGCTCCGTTGGGGGTCCGAGATCCCGATGGATCAGGGTCTTCAACCATTGTCCGGAGGGATGCTTTCGGAGATAGTGCTCGCCAGATGCTTGACTCCAGGCCTAGGCTGTACGACACCGTGCTGGAGCTTCACTGGGCTGGTCACTGGACAAATAGTGGCTCGCCAAGAATGTCTCTGGCTTGGTCAGGCAAGCAACAGAACAACACAGGAATACACAACCGCATCGCCGGCAAGTTCAAAGACAAATCCACAATGAAGGTCTACCAGGCTTGTAGTTGCGATAAATTATGCTATTAGCTAACTGCACTAGTTATGTTTTAGCCCAGCAGTACTTTAGACAAATACACAAATTTGAAAGGTGACATTTCGCGAGATTGGAAATGTCCCACACAAAAGAAATGTAATCGTAAAGGGTGAAACCTACTTCAGGAAAAACAATGCAATTGAGAAAGTCGGGCCTCTACAGGGCACTTCTCGTGCTGAGAGCTGCAATTTGAGCTCTCGTCATTGCCCTGAACTTTGACTGCAAATCTGGAGGGCATGAAATGCACCTAAATGCTTCAGTAGTAGTTTGAGTTCAGCCGGTCTTTGAAAACACTTGACAGTGGCTGACACTCATGTCTTGTTTAGAGGTACACACGAAGAGGTTCTTGCGCGAGGTAGACTTGAACTGGGCAGGCTCGCGCCTCGCGATCGTTCCCCAAGCATCACGGATGTCCGTGGGACTTCCGAAATACAGCCGATCAGCCAATGCCCAGTTTGGACGGCCACTGGATGTCCATGTTTGATGTACGTTTTCGGACGTGCAGTGGATCCAGAAACGAATGTACAAGTCTTAATGACGCCTGCCAGTGGACATGAAAAGTTACTATGAAGCATCAAATAATGGCTTAAATTGAATATAAAAACAAAAGAATTTCGGCAGTTTGCTTTTCTATTAAAAACATTTTTTACATCAACACCCTGACTTGTCTATTGCAAGTTTCATCTTCATATTTCTAAAATTAAGCCAAATTTTTTAACATTTTTGAAGCACCTCACCGACTCCAACGATGATCTCTTTGGGGAACGATATATAAGAATTCAGAACCTCTAACAAAACATGTGAAGCAAGTTCACTGTGTTCATGTATGCCTGTCTGCCCGGTAGTATGTCGGTCTTGTGCGGTGCTAGTATTCATTGTAGGAACATAAGCTTCTGGTTGTGTGATTGTGGAAATTTTTACTGAACATCCAAAATACCTCCAATTTTGGACGCACGACTGGACGTACGAAAGTGTTAAATCTGGATGTCCCACGGATGTACATGGTACGTCCATCGCCCCTAAAATGGTCGTCTTACGGATGTCCGCTAGAGCCGGAATGGACGTACGGTGGACGGCCGACAAATGCCCGGTGGTTGCTTGAGCTTCAGGATAGCCACTAAACGACTTTCTTATTTCAGTGGCTTGGGACAGACCCAGAACACCAGTAGAAGCTGTATAGGTACAACAGAGCTTTTTTTCCTTGGTGCCGAGGTGACAGAGTGCACAGTATGTAATTGCATCAGGCCCAGGAGGTGTAGAACGAGCTGAAGCAGAGCGCTACAATAAGTTCATGCAGCGTAAATGGCACGACTATAGACAGCTATCCACAGTTGGAAGAGCACAGCGATGTAATGGAGCCATGCCTGCAGCATTTTCTCTAGCTACTATGCAGAAGTCTTCGCCAACATCTCTGTCCATGTGGTTCTGGTATATGGCTTTAACAACAGATTAACCTTCAGTTAATCTGTTCATCAACAGATTAACTGAAGGTCCAATGGGGCTTTCGCCTTTGATCCCATGTGGAATATTTGAGGGTTCTAAGCCTCCATCGTGATTTTATTTTTCGCATCTGCATAAATGTTACTGGTTAATTTTGACTTGCATATTTGACAACGACGGCAAGAAGAGGGATAATTTTGAAAAACATGGCCTTTGATTGCGTTGATCAAGCAACAAACCGAGAACATCCACAACGCACCCAATTTCGGATGTTCGATTGGATGTACGGAAGTGTCAAATCCGGACATCCCAGGACATACAAGGCATGTCCATCAGCTCTGAATGGACGTCCGCAAGGAACTTCTGGTACACTCTACTTTGACGGCCGACAGATGGCTGGTGGTTGCTCGGGTATGCGTGGTTTCCGGCCGTGCTTATCAACCTGAGACGTACTGCTATAGAACAAGAAAAGGTCATTGAGAAGCTAGGCACGTCAAAAAAGCTCTATCCTGATGCAGCACGTCATGAAGCTTCGATGGTTTATTACATGAGGCCATTTGCAACAACTTACAACTTCACGCTCGCAATGTGGGCAGAGGGGCTACAGCCGGGACTCTTCCCTTCGCCTCGCGGCGACAGCACATCTCGGCAAGTTACGGAGTAAGAAGTTCAAGGTTTCCGCAAGGTATCAAGCCACCCAAGAAACTAAACGCCATCCCTGGCCTTCATATCTTTTACGTGCATGACATAGCTTTCTGGACTGCCAAAGAATCAACAGGGAATCATCAGAATTGACTACAAGAAGCCGTGGACTGAACCGAGGCACACCTTAGGCTTTGAGGACTCTCCATTGCCTCAGAAAAATTCAAAATTGTCGTACATACTCACAAAGAGAACGACAGGCAGACCACAGCCGGAAGCAACTGATCTGGATGTGGCATTTACAGTGTGCAGTAATACATGGTGATAGAAAAATAGCCAGTGCAAGGAAGATGAGGACGAGAAAGGTAACAGACACAGCGCGGTTAGCTTTCTCACTCTCGTCTTCCTTGCGCTGGCTATTTTTCTATCACCATGAACCAATACCAACTCACCCAGCTTGCCATCTTGGTGCAGTAATACATCACAACATCAGCAGAGAATCCTAGTGAATGGGATCTGAAGTAAAATTGTCATTCAATAATGTACTCAATTGCCGTCTCACCCACTTCAGTGGCTCAGTGGCTAAGATATTTGTGCTGCTGACCACAAGGACATGGATTGTATCCTGGCCACGGTCGCTGATTTTTAGACGGAGATGAAGCGGGCATTTGCCGAGATTTCAGCACACGTTAAAGACTCCCAGGTGGTAGAAATTAATCTGGAGCCCCCTACTACGGTGCGCCTCATAGCCCAGATGTAGCTTAGCGGGGCGTTAGACACCCACAGTTTTAATTTGTTTCAATACTCCTCTCTTGAGGTAAGCTAGACAATGATAAAGTAAATGAATAATAACACAAATGCAACAGGAACATAATTATATAATCAAAGGTAGCAGAAATGAGAAAAGGTACAGTCATGCAAAATGCAGATTTACATTGTATTACATTTATCGAATCTTTTTTTATAATCAGACCCACCAAAGGTGTCACTTCATTTCGCTACAGCAGGATATCGATACAGTCAAACCTCGTTACAAGAGACACTCAAGGTAACCAAAAAACGTGTCTCTTGTAGCCAAGGTCTCTTGTATGCAATCTTGCTAACATGGCGAACATAGGAAAACCAGCCAAACTGCCTTCATTCAAATGTCTCTTATAACCAAGTGTCTCTTGTAACAATGTCTCTTGTAACGAGGTTTTACTGTATCTAGAAAAAGCTCTAAAACCTACCGTACTTTCGCGCGTACAACTCGCCCCTGCATATAACCCGCACCCCTACTTCCCTCGACGAATAAAATATATACATATATCCCCGCGTGTTGCCCACATGTTTTGTACATAAAAGGATGAACAAACGCTACTACTCAAGCAACATTACGAATTTGTTTATGCAAAAGAACGTACCTAGCCGACTGCGTAACTAATGACTTGCCGTATACATTTTCTTAGGTTGGCACATTGTGGAGCTGTGAGTGCAAAATAAGCACGGTCAATGAGATACCAGTGGCTTAGTCGCTATTACTGCTGTAGGGGCATCACGGCCCAACGCGCACTGCGGTGAAGCTACACCAAAGGAAATAAATACTTTGCGTATAATTCGCACCTGTACTTCACCCCTGAAGTTTTCGCATTTTTGGTGTGGGTTGTACGCGCGAAAATACGGTATCCCCTCGGTAGAATGCCCTGCCACCGTCGTTCCACATCCACCTCATGTGACATAAACGTCCATCGGACATCTAAAGTACGTCCATTCCATCTCTAGCGGATGTCCGCAGGGCGTCCGGTTCAGAGCCGATGAACATCCCTTGTACATCCGTGGGATGCCTGAATTTAACACTTTTGTATGTCAAAACATCTAACATAGGATGTATTGTGAATGTTCAGTAAAAATTTACGGAATCACCTGCACGTTGTTTTCGACCACCACTAGTGGGGTGTTCGAGAGCAATGTGTGCTGACTACCCCAAGTCTGGCAGTCATTCCAGTTTCAAGAGGACAGAGGTAGGTATGCCATTATTGACAATGCTCCCACCATGCCAGTTCAGGTACTAAGACACTGTGCTACTTACTGAGCAAGAAGTCAAGTGTTTCACTAGTACTGGTGCCGGTAGTCGTCTTTCCGACAGAGGCGAAAAACAAGAACACCTGGGTGACTTCGCCACATGGCAAGTATCCCCCATCTGGTAAACTAATTAACCTGTAGACATCAAAATCTTGTTACAGCATTCTTCATAATGGTCCAGGTTTAAAACACCAATGGCAGTTTTTCAACTTCATCAGTGCAACTGTACCAGCATGCTGTCTGCATTAGCCAACTGCCGAATGTACACACAGAACACTTTTTACGGTTGTTTGCAAGGTACGCCAAGTGTGGCATACGTTGGTTACAATATCTTCCAGTGCCGCCATTCAGAAGGCATCTTTTTATGGTGCCGATAGCAGTGCTCGTACAAGCACAAGCGAAAGAGAATGCAAACTAGAAGAAAAATAGCTTTATATACATTATTATTTATTCTGACATTCCCCACCCAGGTTTGTACAAGCCAGTTCCTTGGTTACACTGAGAAACAAGCACGCATAAAAGCATTCACCCTCACACAGCCACCTTGCAAGTACAAGAGAGGGAACTTTTACGGCCTGAGATGAACTTTGAACCAGACTTGGATCCACCAGCATTTATTTCACCGAATTGTCTTTCTAAGTGAAGTTAATAAGCCGCAAATTTTCTTGTGTAACCCGACACTGTGACACTGCCCTTGTTGTGTCATCGGCTTCTTTATTTTTTTAAAGTGTTCTTTTTTTGTGTGTGTGTGCGCAGTTCTTTACAAGGAACTCCTGTCAACTAGTTCATGTTGCTGCCCTCCCACATAACGACGAAGGGAAGTAGGACTGTAATATGTTGCACAATCTTTGGATGCCCCTCGAGATGAAGTACTACTACATATGGTACAAATATTTTTAAATATTTAAATGCATGCATTGGGGCAAAGTGCTGGATGGACCCGTGTATAAGATTAAAAAAAAACTGCACAATAAAACTACAACGTACAAGACGCAAAACCTTGAAACATTTGCATTAGAATACTGCAGATTGAGTGCAGAAAGATTGGGTAAACCAATAGCTCAACGTGTGTAACCAACATTGAGCATAATCACAGACTGCAGTCACCGGGACAAAAACTTGCAAAAGCATCGCCTTCTTTATTCAAACCACATAATTGTAACACCCAAACTTCCGTGAAGCAGATCAAAAGTTCTCAGATCTCAGCAAGCAGATATTGGTTCGCATAGTTCTTGTCACCGGCTGCTTGAAGCCATTCTTTTCAACAACACGAATCAACACTAACCGTTCATCAACGTTCAGTTAAGTAGAGTATAGCATTTTCTAGCAGTAGAAAAACTTTTGAGTCAATTGTCACTTTTGTCGTCAAGGTGCAGGTTTACATGTCAAAAGAAAGACTACGGCATGCAGAACCTGAACATAAACAGATATAATATGACACTGTTCCAGTCTGGCATGAAGTCTTTGTTACACTGTTACATCCTTTTAGCTTTTACACGTGTAGTATATGTTTACTTTTCTTTTCTTGCTCCTGTATACAACGCTCAATTCAGACACCTGCAAAAGCTTTGCACTGGGACATAAGTGTAAACGCTTACACACATTTTGCAAGGTCGAAATGAGCGGGTAGTTCACAGAGTGAGCTGCAAAGTGTGGAAAAAACTTTCACCCACTTGTCATGCAATTTCCTTAGCCTATGTGTTAGTGTGTAAATTATGTAGAAGTTAGAAGACCTTATTAACTTAAATGTACCCAAAACCAGAGCCAGCCCATTTCAGGCTGCTAATTTAATTAAGGCATTAAGGAAGCGCTGTTTTCAATGTCTAGTATAACCACAGTATTGTAAAGGTGGTACATAATTGTTTGCCCTCAAAAGAGTTAGCCTGAAGGCCTGCTTTAACCACTACACAGTGGAAGACAGACTTAAGGGGGCTCACTGGTCTTAAACCAAAAAAGTTTATTTTTGCAGTTATGATGATGAAAATTGGGGGGCACATGTAGTTTCTCATTCTGATTGTAGATATAAAATTTGTTTTTGAGTAAAATGATTATATTCGAATTTATTTGGATTTTTATATTCAATTTTTTGACAGCCTTTGTAAAAAAACTGCTGGAAGGATGCAGCTGAACAGGGAACCAGTGAACTGTGCACAAATCAAAGAGTGCAATAGGACTAACTTTATTGTTCTATCTGGTCTGTAGCAGAAGTTACAACCATTTGAAGTTTGGGCTTGAAAGGTGGCACCCAGAAAAACCGGTTTTGCTTTCCAGGCCTAAACTTCAAATGGCCGTAACTTCTGCTACAGACCAGATAGAACGATAATGTTAGTCTTATTGCACTCTTTGATTTGTGTACAGTTCACTGGTTCCCTGTTTAGCTGCATCCCTCCAGCAGTTTTTTTACAAAGGCTGTCAAAAAATTGAATATAAAAATCCAAATAAATTTGAATATAATCATTTTACTCAAAAACAAATTTTATATCTACAATCAGAATGAGAAACTACATGTGCCCCCCAATTTTTATCATCATAACTGCAAAAATAAAGTTTTTGATCAAAGACCAGTGAGCCCCCTTAAGATACTTTTCTTCGTATAATTTTTGTCTGCTCCAAACAGAAGCACTGTGCTTGCTTAGATGCAAGAGTACCTTCAGTTCAAATTCTCACTTGCTAAACGAACGAAGACTTAAATGCCACTTAATAACAGCCCTTTTTTTTGCTACAACTTCTGTACTCAACAAGGTCCAACGATAACTAATTTTCCCAGAGCCGTGTCTTCGAAGTGCGTACCACATTGTCCCTGCATGTTCATTCAGGTAGAGTAGGCTGGTACGGCATGGCAAGAAAATGCTTCAGCGAGAGCTGCAAACTTCAGCAGTATAAGTTTCCTGTAGCATAGGATGTTGAAAAAAGAGTGCGTCGAAAAACAGGCACCGAGACGAATATACTATAACTGGGATGGGTGGCAATTTTTGCTGCAAGACACGTCCTATCGGCTTCACCAATTCCTAACCTTCAGCTGTACATGAAAAGAACACATGCATGCGTGTAACAATTCTAAAATTTGTCACAGTACAATCTGCAACTGTAAATAAAAAACAAAAGCACGACGCAACAACAAATATCAGCGGTTCGAGAAGCCCAGAGAGCACTGTAAAAATGACTGCGTGTGTAAATAACGACAGATCTCTAACATTTCTGCCCCGTTTTGTAAATAATAACTTGAATATTCACACAGTACAAAGCGAACCTAGCATACAGAAAAAGCTTCTTGGGTTGCACATCTACCAACATATAGGCCTCAAATTTAACACCGTCTACAAATCACAACCGCATAGTTCGGCTGGAGCTAAAAAAGTTTGCTTTGGTGGATTGGCTATACAATTGTATATCATTATTATAGTAGAAATAAAGAATGCTTTTAAATGACAAACCGGCAACAAGATGAAGGTGAATTTACTAGTATTTTATATATATATTGAATGCATTGCACTGAGCTTGGCAATGTACACTTTCAAAACATTCTCAACCTCTCAGATGCAAACATTGAGGCAAAGAAGAATGGTACAAGTAATAAGGATATGCATAAGACAGCCTTTTCTATTATGCTATGGTACAGTTTCCTTTGCTGTTCAAACACAACTACTTCCCTCCCTTCCGAAGTAGTTTTGTTAAAAAAAAATAAAACACGTTGACTCAACCATGAGTAGTAGCTACTATGAGGAGGAGCATAATATGAATAACAAGAGAAATGATAAAACGGTCACTTCGAAAAACGATCTTCACAATGTTCGCAATGAACAATGAGCTTGTTCACAATGACCAAGCTTCCTACTTTTCAACGTGACCAAAGTTCCACACTGCAAGGAGGAGGACCATGCAACTTGCTTGTACAGATGCACGTGCATACTAAAAAGAAAATAAGTGGAATATTAACAGTAAAAGCAGCCACATAGATTTAAAATAGACGACTGCAAAAATTTTCACGAACAGAGTAAACCTTACCCGGGATACCCATGCAGAAAAGACTGAAGCATTTGAAAAAAAAAATTAACAAATAAAGCAAACAGAATATCTCTACAATTTTAAGGCAATTCCAAACAATATACACAATCAGTTAGCTTCTCCAGCAACCTCTTAACAGATATCGAAAGGTAAGAAATAGTAAGGCAGCCTCGACTTCAGGCCACAGAAATTGGGGGACCAGCCCCATCTTGCTACCTAAATTCAACACCTGAATGCATGATGAAGGCTTACATGCACAAACAATAGTATACATTTGAAGTGCAGCTCAAGGTTTACATTCACTGACATGCTTTGCACAGTCTGTATGCTTTGCGCATGGACGCATGCGCAGTTAAATAGCAATCAAGTTAAATTAGCTGACCAGAACCACTGAATCAGAAGATATGTAACGCAACCGCAGTGATTACCTAGTAAGCTTCTCAAACTGTCACCATGTTATGGGTCCTGTTTAATCCATCCAAACTGTGTAACCTCATTATAAGGGGGCACACTGGTCTTAAACCAAAAAATTTTATTTTTAAAGTGGTAATGATGAAAATTGGAACACATACGTAGTTCTTCATTTTAATTGTAGAAATAAATTTTTTTTTGTGTGTAAAATGAATGTATTCAAATTTATTTTGATTTTTTGGCAGCTTGTCTAAAAAAAACTGCCTTAGGGATGCAACTGAACAAGGTACCAGTGAGTTGTGCACAAATCAAGTGCAATAAGACTACAATTATCATTCTATCTGGTCCGTAGCAGAAGTTACGACCGTTTAAGTTTGGGCCTGGAACGTGGGAACTAAAAAAAAACGGTTTTGCCTTGCAGGCCCAAACTTCAAATGGTCGTAACTTTTGCTACAGACCAGATAGAATGATAATTTTAGTCCTATTGCACTCCTTGATTTGCGAACAGTTCGCTGGTACCTTGTTCAGCAGTATCCCGCTAGCAATTCTTTTACAAAAGCTGTCAAAAAAGGAAATATATAAATCCAAACAAATTTGAATACATATTCTTTTCGCACAAAAACAAACTTTATATTTACAATGAGAATGAAGAACTATATACGTCCCCCAATTTTTATCATCACAACTGCAACAATAAAGTTTTTGATCAAAGACCCATGCGCCCCCTTAACCTAAGTAACCTGGGCCACATCACTTGACGTTGTTAGAACAGTTCTCACAACAAGACTGTCTATCTTTGGCATCAGCCATGCCCTGTCTTAACATGAAATTCAAGCCAAACACAACACCGCCTTTAATACAACACTGCTACCGAGACAGCATGCCAATAGATTATGCAAGCGAACTGCACCACTACAATAATCATCCGCTTCAACTGGATACAGCAATAGCTTTTGTGACTATAGATGCAGCTGCACCTTTGAGGTGATGCGCATACAAGAAGTGACACAAAGTTGGACAAAACCATCTCTTCCCAGTAAAAACAACAAAAATTTTGCCCTGAGCCCCTGAAAGTAGATTCTATGCACCGCTTGTGAGGACTAACATTTAAAACTACCTCATAATCTACACTATCCTAACCACTGTCGAAACTGCCAACAGTCCCAGCAGCACTTGCTTCATAGGCCAGCACATAGTTCGGCCTATTTTACCCGTGGGCACTTGTATTGCACTCCGTCCCGAGGCTAAGATTGTCATGTCACACATTAAACTACTGAACTGGCCTGACACCCGCTGCCTAGCCATATGCCAAGTCGTGACTGCCAAACAGTCGCCGTAAAAATCACGGTTGTGGTTGTTCACTGTGCCTCCATGCGTTGTGGCTGTTAGAAAAACCCGTCCCTTGAGAACATGAGCCTTGAACACATCCTTCACCAACGTGTGGTGCATGCCTGTACCAAAGCTTTCATCTGAGCAATCTTTGTTAAAGACAGCATTACGTGGAATACACAACTAGGCAGACAGGGCAAATCGTGCAGGCCCAGCTGAATATGGCAAACATAGCAGACATGACAGCCGCTCATATCCCTGCCTTGAGCTTCATGTCATTTCTGCACCAACGTTCCGAAGGCGCAAACGACTGGTTCCAGATTACTTGTTGCAACATACAGAATACGAATTTGTAAACAATCTACAGAACAAGGCCTGCTAGAAATGACCAAATCGAGCACATCTAAGATGTTACACTGGTACGTAAGTGAAGACTCGTCGATAATCCCAATGGTAGGACATTAAAAGTTAGGTAAGGCCTTCCAAAAAATGCATGCGTTAACCGCTAAGATTTTGCAGAATCAAAATTACTCACGAATTTCACAGAAACAACTTACGAGTTGCGCGATACATTTTGTCGTAAGTAGACGACTATCCTAACGCTGTGGGTGAGGCTGTTCACCTTCAGCACACAAATTTAGAAGGATGCACTGTTGACAAATAAGTTACAAGATGAACAGAAAAGTCCGGCTTTTTGGGATATGAGAAGGCAACACCACAGATGAAAGTGGCTTCAAACAAGGTGTCATCAAGGTGATGCTTAGACCAAAAATAAAAACAAAGCTGAACCTGACATGTAGCAGTAGTAAGGATAATATTAAGCCACTCTTATAAAAAATGGCTGCTTTTTGGCGCTGTGTTCGCCACCTATGTGCTAGGAGTAATGGACAGCAGTACCCATGAAGAGGAAGGGTGCATGACAGCCTAGAGACAAAATCTCTCAAGTTTCAACCGCGTTCTGCATGCACCAGGATGTCTTGTCGCCCTACTCTGCAGAACTCTCCGGGTTAATTTCGTTGCATTTGAGACACCAGGGAATTACTGGCGCGACACCGAGTTGCTCGCACAGCATATCACACAGCAGACTATGCTGTTTTTTCCCTTAACTCTTTTGTGCTCATACACCCAGTACTAAGGCCTGTTCTGACGACGTTTAATGGCACAAAGTGCACGGCCTGCAACAATAAAAATGGTGAAAACAGTAAATCTGGAGATTCTAGAATGTATACATCAACCTGCAGGCATACACCATCACAAACTAGAATAAGACCCTGAGAAACATGAAAAGCACAAAGCTGGACTAAAGATGCATTGGCCCTCTTCACAAAGTTCATCTATCATTTCGTCAAATACTAAACACAAATAAAAGCTGAAATCCGAGTATTTGCTTGGAAATAAATGCTTCGTAATGTAGCACACCTAATGTTATGCTATACAGTATTTTGCTCTATATACAATGTGTGCTAATGTTACATAGGATAGCCGGCACAAGGAAATAGTCAAGCTGGCGTCTGTTTTAACAGCATTAACAGTAGACAAGTGTCTGTCATGCAGTGATGACACATTTTAAGCATCAATAGCTGAAAGGCCTTGGCTTTATCCGATGAAGCGCGCGGCATCAAAAGCATCTTTTAGGCCAGAAAGCTACTGCAACGTAATGGAGATTCCTGGGTCCCTATTAGGATACCACAACGTCAGCGCCCTAAAAGACAGAGCCAGCTGTGTATAGTCTGAAGTCAAAGTCTCATTTCCATGATTCTCGCCTCACTGTAAGAGAATAAAGGAAGTAGCATGGAATACTACTGCTCGGTTAGTAGTAGAAATCATTGTTGGCCCTTCGCACTGTTTGTAATATTAGGATTCTTCACACGACTAATGGCTTCCAAAAACAAAGCCCAAGTTACTATCCACTAGCTGAAATTCAAGCGCCACCAAGTGTTGCGACAACAGTTTCTAACGAGACGACATTGAGCAACATTGCAGGAGGCCTTGACACTAAGACTCCCAGTGAGTCCGAACCCGCTCTTCAAAGTATGATAGTGTCGCCCAAGTTTATACAAATGCAATCTATTTTATATTATAAAAAAGACAACCATTTCTGCTTCCAGAGTTAGTAACTGCTTTGGGGGGTATCATGTGGCAGACGTCAATGTTCCTTGACTGCTTCCAAAACATAGGCTGCTGACAGATTGAGTGTCTCGTTACACAGTAATTTCCTACCTGACCCGAAATTTGGCTTACACTGTCAATCTGACCAGAAACCTTTCGTTTTCATGCCGACATTTCAAGAGCGCGGCCACGCACACAGTAGCCAAAATGAACGACACTCACAACTTGAGCTAATAATGTGGCTGCTATTTTTTTGCCCTTGTGTAAATAACAGACACAGTGTACCACGCAGCATTACCATTTCAACATCGTGTCAAGTGAGTTGTCAGCACTGAATTGCTTTGTTGCTCAAATGGGGTGTGAAAAAATCAAAGCAGCAGTAACTTGCATTTCACTCACAGTGACAGCATCAGCTCCTCCTTAATGCAGGGAGGGCTCTGTGAGGCCCCTCTTTACAGGGCCATGAAGACAAAATAAAACTTTGGCCCATCCACAGACTGCTTTTTTTGTCTCGATTACAATGGTACCAGTGTTATCGCAAACTTCAAACAAATAGTGGGGATGTTTAGGAATACACATGGAGCAGTGGCAGCTTTCCAGCCACTTTCTGGCAGTGTCTTTATGATGTGACAGAATCTTGTTTGTCTCAAGTCACCACCTGGAAACATGACAGGGCGATTGAAGTAGGCCCTCTAGTGCTGTTTCATCGCATCACTTGAATGCTAGTATGCAGCTGACACCGTGATAACCATGCTTTCTATGCTGTCCCATATGACGTCACTCCTGCCCGTACTATGTCACTGCGGCACAAATTTTGAAGGTTGTTCAACATTAACTGCATTTTTCAATTCAAAAAATGTCTTTTGCGGCTGGGATGGAGCTGAGTGAGATACCAAAAAGCGATTCTTTCAAGCGTAGTAACGTTGTATTTTGTCTTCATGGCCCCTTAAACTCGCCCTGCTGGCGACACCAGTGACCCGAGGTGAGTAGGTGGAGAGGCAGGGTCACGAGGTGGGTGCGGTGGTGGCGGTGGGGCCCCCCCGGGTGTCGAGGAGGTGCGAGGCGGCCTGGTCGGCGTCCCAGTTGAAGGCCCGCAAGGCGGCCTCGCACTCCCCGCGGCCTGCGATGCCCAGGGCCTGCAGCCGTGCCAGCTGCGTCTGCTGCAGGGCCAGCTGGGGGCTGCCCCGTGCCAAGGCCAGAGCACGCCGGCAGTCGGCCTCCGACACGCCCGGCAGCCGCGCTCGCAGAAGGGACAGGGCCGCCGCCGTGGCCGCTGCTCCGCCAGCACCCATTCCCTGTGTCGAGAGAGAGAAGGAAGGCTATTCGTCGGGGGAAAGCGGACAGCTCTGCCAGCACGCTTTCGCGTACCGCCGCTGGATTCTTCGGAAGGGTCGGAAGGGTGCGGGAGGGTCAACCGGGATGTGGGTCAGCGCAGCAGAGCCAGTGATTTCTCTAATTGGTTTCACTAAATTTCCCTAATTGATTTCCCTAGATTTCCCTTAGGAAATCTGGGGAAATCTAGTGCCAGTGGTTTCCCTAGACCTCCTCTAGTTTTTCTAAATTTCACTCACGTCTATTCTTGTAATAAACATCTCGGCAATTGGGTCAACTAAAATAAAATGAGAAGTGAAACAACACGTTACCATCTAAAGCGAGACACGAGGAGAAAATAGCACCTGTCTACTTTAACTTAAGGGGCTTAACTTCCAACCAGGGACCAAATTTCTCTGAAAATATGAAGCTTTATAGGAAGCCTTTAGATGCAGTGGACGTTAGGTGAAAAGAAAAAGGAAGGGATGTGGTTTGAGGCACTAAACTATAAATTGAGAATGTTTTTAAATACAAACAACACTAATCAATATTGGAAACAAGTGATACCGTGTATCACTTGTTTGCTTTAGGTACCTTAGCAAATTTTATAAATTAATTAAATTTGAAAAAATGACACACATTACTGGGATGAGCATGTGGTTAATAGACGTCCATTATTTAACTAGTGGGCTAAACAATAAACAGTTTGTGTAGTTTATCTAGCCTCCCAACTGCCGGGACCCCCCCCCCCCCCCCCCCCTTTTTTCCAAAGCCAGAGAGACAACCCCCGTTGATTCGATTCCTAGGGAAACCTGTGGTCAGCACCTTATCACAGTAGACAGCAGCAAAATGAGCGGGAGGGTCAACCTAGAAGCGTAGCTTATTTGGTGGCTCTAGGTCAACCCACCCGCCAGTCGACGCTCCCGCGATGCTATTTAAAAGTCCAAAGGCTATAAAGGCTATACATTAGAAGGAGGGAATGGAGGCCATAATGTGGGTAGGGCAAGACAAAAAGAGAGAGGAAAAAAGAGTAAGTAAAAAACGAGTTAGCATGGAACATTGAGGGGGTAACTTCAAGTCCAGACGGTCTCACTGGGTGTAATACTGAAGTGTCTTAGCAACAGCGATTTTACGCAGGTAATCAAATAATGCAACTAGCCCCTTCTGCTGATATTATGAAGATGGGCATGCATGGTACAAGAAGTACTTTTTAAAGTTATGACACTTTGGCTGAGGCACTCAGTGTTCTCTGTGAGGTGGTTTCTTGCTTGCTTTTGTGCCCAACACTCCAGCAAGATGCACTGAACTGTTTCCAGCAATCCGCAGTTGGCATAGTAAGGGTTTGAAATCAGCACAAAAAACTCCATAATGCTGTGCAGTTTCATTAATTAAAATTGATTAGTAAATATTAAGCACATTCTCCTCTCAAAATGACATCCGGGTCCGTTGCTTCGGTACAGTGATACACTACATAAGCTACTGCCGCAATTTTTTTTTTTACTTGTGTGGTGTATTCGAGCACAAAGGGAAATGTGGCACGGGTGTCTAGGCAAGCTGTCCTTAGCGAGCGGGTCGTCATGTATCGGGTAGGAACGGTCTTTCATTATTTGGCATGGCTCGCCAAACGCTCAAAAGTTACCTGTAGCTGCAAAAACAACAGTAATATTGTAAAAGGTTATTGTAATTTGTTTTCTCAACATACAAGCACAGCTCCAAAAGATTTATTTGTCGGGATATTTTAGAAGCTCCATGCAAGATGAACAAGAAAAATAGTTCACCCCTTTTTATTGGTTTTAGGATCGATAGGAAAAAGAAGCTGTGTGGCTAGCTAGGCCAAGCAGGAGAGGAACATTGCTAGCTGCTACGGTGGCACCCACAATGGCACGCAATCGCAAGAACAGGTTTCCCTCTAGTACAGGCACAACACACAGCCGATGCAGCGGACGGACCAACCTGGTTCTCGCGCACGGAAGGCAGCAGCACAGGTTCCAGGATGGTCTCCTCTTTGTCTCCCAACCGCCAGTGCCCTCCATTGAACGGTGTTGGAGCAGGTGCCGGACTCACCAAGAACGGACGCACCTGCACAGCGCCAGACAACGAGACAGCAATTACACCAGCGGCCAAGACCAGCCGATATTCACACCCTGTCAACAGCATGGCCACTCCCGCACAATTCCTTCCATCTCTGCTCCATAATAGACGAAAATTTACAGCTCAACTGTGGAACAACTAGCAATGCCAATGAGAAACTCAATTTTAGCACTTGTCACGGTGAATTTAAGTACGACAGCACTTACTACAATAAGGAGGAACTCTATGATGTGACAACAGGAGCCTTTAAGTGTTTCTTCATCTGCCACACAACCACTATTCTCTTCCAGGGAGCTTTTTTTTTTTTTTTTTTCTAAAGGTGTTGGCACTGCCATCCATCACATCAGACCACCAACGACCACACCCAATGTTGACCTCTTTCCAAACATTCCATGACAGTCCTCAGCTCATGTCCTCCTGGACACTTTTCTACTGCAGCGGCCCTTACTATGAGGGTTACCGCTGCTTCCATCCACCTCGGCAAACTGCTCTCTCAACCAACCCACTTCAATAAACTCAACCTCATCCCTGTCACCTCAACTGAACCCCTCACTTTGGTGTTACACCTTACCAACTAACCCCCTGGTCGCCGCCCAACTAGTCAGACTCAAAGAGTACATTTCTCAAGGAACCCATGAATTTGGTGAAGTGTGGCACTTGTCATCCCCTTAACCTCTACCACGACTCAGACACCCTCAAGAGGAAACCACTTGGGCAGTGATCACTTCATCCTAGCCTTGACTGCAAACCTTGCTCTGATCCAGTCTCATGTAACACAGCTCGCGACTGTCCATAACTGACAGAGACCCACTTCACCACTCCCATTTCAGCTCAATGGAGCTTGAACCGATTACATGACACATCCCCTTGGTGAATCCCCAGATGCACACACACAATGCCAGTGACTCCCACCACAGGTGCCCACTTTGGTCGACCTCTTCCCCGTTACACACCTTTGGAACGCACCACAGTCCCTCAATCGTTTGAGATCACAACCTCCAGATTTTTTCACCATATGCAGCGATACCCTGCGAAGGAAAGTTTGACATCCACCTCAGTGCAGCCTTACAGCTACAAAGGAAAGCTATACAGCTTCCTCAAAAGCTTCGCAGTTGAAGAAAAATTTGTCCTGGTCCAGGATTCGAACCCGGGACCACCACTTAGCTGGAGCAGTCGCTCTACCAACCGAGCTAACCAGAAGGCTAGCTGTTTGCAGCACGAGAACGAATTGATCAACAACTCGAAGTAATGGACAGGTGTTAACCGACCAGATTTAGGGGAAGTCCCCAAGGTGAGGAAGCTGTACAGCTTTCCTTTGTAGCCGTACAGCTGCATTGAGGTGGATGTCAAACTTTCCTTCGCAGAAAGTTACCCCACCTTGGGGATTTCCCCTAAATCTGGTCGATTAGTGATACCCTGAGTTTCTAGCTCCATGGTCCTCCCCCGACTTCTACACTCCCTGTGACTGCTCTTCTTGTGCTTTCTAAAGCCTCATCTAACCGCAAATTTAACACTGCTCCAACGATCAATTTTGCCACAGAATCTCACACATGCCTTGTCCCAGTGAAGAACACACCTGTCTACACTCATCATAAAGTCTACCCTCCACATTTCTATCCTTTCACATGCACTGTCCATGATGGAGTACTGGCTAGGGCTTTTTGAAAAGCACTGGAGATTTGAGGTGTTATATTAGATCCAAGATGGTTTCTCATAGTATCGCCCATGGCACTTACATACAGATTCTTCCGTATACAGGCAAGGAATGGTTCAGGAACTGTATGCACAAGGGTAAGCAGTAGGTTTAAAGATAATTAGGAAGATATCAAAAGTAATCTTAATCACGGATACAGACAGTTTACCCATCAGCCAGAGGAGGTGGACGACTATAACTATCTTGCAAAAGTTGTCAGCGCTCATTCAAACCACGAGAAGGAAATTAGTCACGCAGTTATTATGGACTCGGGTGCATTTGGGAAACCTCAAGTGATGAACGGTAGGTTGATTCCACCACTAAAAAAGAGCGAAGCACAACCAGCGCAAACTTGTACTGCTAAACTGTGAGGCAGAAATTTGGGTACTCACTAAACGCTCTGAAAGAAAACTTAGGTTAGTGCAGTACTGAGTCATGGAAAAAAAACAGGGATGACCGGAATGATATGGTAATACTTGTAGATAAAAAACAAGTCGAAAGAAAACAAGGAATTAGAGAAAAAGCTCGCATAGAGGACATCCGAGCTCACGTTGAGGGAAAGAACCTAATTTTGGCCAGCATGTATAACAGAGTAATAACAACAGGTGAACTAACTACCTGAGTAACAAAAGGGCTACCTAGAGATGGGACCACAAGTAGGAAAAGACAATTAACCCGATGAAGGGATGGCATAAAAGATTTAGGGGCAAAGAAGGAATTCGGATGACACAGTATACGAGTGACATAAGCCAGTGGGATCGTCATGCATAGGACACAAGCAGTTTGTGGGAAATGAAACATTGGGGCAGACAAGCATGAAAGGGGAACCACCACAGGGCTCTGAACCCTGTCTTTCTCGCTATTTTAATGCTTCACCAACTAGCCGAAGCTTCCACGTCAATAAATAGTCCGACTACATGTTTCGAAAATAATAATTCTTATTTTAGAACAAATGCCTGCTCCAAAAAAAGTTTTTCCCTATGCAAATGTCCGAGCGGGGGGTGGTGGTTATTTATTAACAAAGTAGGGAAGAGAAAAGGCCTGGGGATATTGTTGAACTCAACGGGGGAGTTCACCCTCATACAACCCAGTCCAGGGAAGGGGATTGGGGCTTCAAAGGATAGGAAGAGAGAAGGGGGAAGAGAAGAGCGGTAGGAGAGTGGGGGATAGTCTAGTATATCGCGTTCATTTCATCCATGACTCGATGGCTGCAAACACAGCGCTAGTCCTGTTGTAACCAGAAAGTTGAGTAGGTGCTGGAAGACCTCCCATCGAATGGCGTCCGGTCCCATGGGGAACAGGAAGTCTTCTAGCTTGTGACTTGGGGCACCGAGTCGCTGGAGTGCGGCCGAGCGCATCATCATCCCCACGACCTCCTTCTCACTTACGAGATTTTATTCAAGCTCCTGCACAAACTCACCGACTCTGCTGCCTGTGACCACATTTCTAATACTTCATCCACTTCTGGAACCATAGCAGCCTCCCCATATTCCGCAAACAGTCACGGAACATAACCCCACTCATTTTTGTAACCTTCATACCGTCTCGGTCATTCCATGCTGGGAGAATGGCTCATTGATGGCACATACCATATTTTCTCGATTCTAATGGGCCCCTTATTTTGCTAAAGGTAGCCTTCAAATTTGTGTGCGCATTACAATAGGGTGCAAAAGCGAAACCAGCGTCAAAGCACCAAACTGGGCGCAAACTCTTTCCAAAATTCAAAGGAATTCAATCCAAGACAATCCGTCAACATCGCACGAGTAAATTTCATAGTACCCGTTCCACGATGGGAATATATCTTGACAGGCTGTTTCACATATATATATATTTTTAAATTATTTTTCACATTAAATCGTTTTTTCGGATCTTTATAAGAAAACTTACCTGCGTGTTACAATCGGGGGTGCGTTATAATCGTGCGAATACAGTACATGCTTGGAGCGGCATATTGAGTACCCTTGCTCTCTGTCCTGCAGGCCAACTTGCTTTCGGCACCATGTACCCACCCGAGACACTCTCCTTTTAGCTTTAGGTGTGCATACATCAAATTTGGGACTGCGAGTCAAATACAAATAGTGAAACTGACTGTGGGCCAAACTGAATATTTTCAGGTATGAATATCTTCAATTTAATGTGTATAAGGCTTCCAAAAAATATCTGCAAAAGAAAGATCAGGACTTGACACATCCGAGGGTTCATGTGTCAGTGCTTGATAAAAATATGGTACAAAAATTTCAAAATACAAGATTAAGACAAGACGGCAAACGCAGTGGAGCAAAATTTTGGCATAAATTGCCATGACGAAAAGTGGGTCCGTCAACGTGCTGTGAATAGAGGATATATCTATTTGAATGGTCCCACCAGTCATGGAAAAGAGGCTAGCCATGCTTGAAAGCCAACAGCTGGTAACAACTATTGATTCTTCAATCGCTCCACTGTACTGACAGGGGAATGAATCATTTCCGTCTTGTAATTTTACACAAGTAGCATACAGCGTTTCATTTCAACTAACATACACCAGATGCAGTTAGCATACACTTGGCTCGCTGAAGGCGCACACGTGGCAAGCTTTCTTGCACAGCTTCAGTGTCGTGCGGAAAAGCCGACCTACAAACGCATGTCGCGCAGGCACGCGGTGCGGTACAGCTAATTTTCATTGCACTATGATTCGGAAACTTCAAATACTTTTAACAGTAAAACCACACTAAAAATTGAATGGAATAGCAAACACTATATGCGAAGTACTCAAACTTTCGAAAATTCGCGCATTTATACTTTTAACCTCCCAAACATGTTTGACTTGCGAAAATTCGCACACCTACACTTTTAATCTCCCAAAAATATTTCACCTCCTTGCCAGTTTTGTGACATTCTTGCTACCAACTAGGCATTTTACAGTGTCCAAAAAATAAAACATCACTGTCACTGACTGCAGCGCTCCCAATCATTTGTACGTTTGTTCTCTCTCGAATCAGCCCACGATCCTACGTATCAGGCTCTAACTTCTCCTCCTGTACACTGCTGCCGGCAGCCTCAAATGCTCCATTCTCGCTGCCACATTATTCACTTTCCCCTTTGACCCTGCATCCCCCATCTCCTAATGCTTTCCTCAATATGTTCTGTCAATGCAACAGACAAAAGAAAGAAAAAACCAAGTAAGCAACAGGTGAGCTAAACAGAGCCCAAGAAAGAGACAAAGACGAAAAGACTGCAGTCAGAGTAGTTATGAAAGACATGAATTTCTGAATAATAAGAATGATAAAGATGGCACCGGGCTTTTTTTCTTAGTCTGTGGTATCCACCACCACTTGGGCTGAAGTGGCAGCCTGTTGGCAAATGAGCTGGTGAATTTAAGTACACCCATGCAATCGCATAGTGACACCGGATCTGTGTTCTGTCACTTTGTGTCTCTTTAGACCGACATTATGTCACTCTGTATGTACTTTACCATGCTGTACATTGAGTCTTCGAACGGCGACCGCACATGGTGCATGGCGATATGCCCGCTTGGTGTGTCAACTTGGCAGTACCAAGGTGACTTCTCTCCATTACATATCCATCTCACCTCTCCCATCTACCACTAAATCCGGGCTCCTTGTCAAGCTATTCAGCAACTCAATCTCTGCCATGCACCATTCATCGATGGCATTATTGTTCTCGGACTCACTTTGCACAGTAGAGGAGCCCCTTCTCCACCAGCCCACACATCCCACCAGGCTGTGTGGCATCATGTCGGCGCCTTCACTCCGTCACCAATGCTCTGTGCAATTGAGTGAGTCCCTCTTTTCTCGTGCTGGACTTCCCCCCTCTAAGCCTTGCTTAGCTAGCTGAACCTTACTCCTGCCTATGCTCCTATTTGTACACCCTCCCAGTCATTTTAAAGCACTCCAAGAGTGTGTCGCCTTGTAGCTGAACAACCAGACTTTTAACAACTTCAATGTTCCTGCCAGGGTTGCCCACTTCTCCCCACGCTCTTCGTGAAGCTTTCCACCTTATGCCATCATCCAGTTTGTTCTTCTGCCTCTGCTAGTGCAAAGTTGGGCTTGTCCCCCCTGTGCAGCGGCTACCCAGACAAGCAAATAGCCTCTGCTCCACTTTAAGTAGTGCACCGGCTAGTCTGCTTTTAGTGCATAGCGTTCTTGGCCAAGCACTCTCCCACAGCAAGGACCGCGTGATGCCCTGCATTTGCACAAGAATGGATAATTGGTGGAAGTAACACAATCAATCATTATCATGGTGTGAATGGAGATAAACTGGTCGGACAGAATTCTGAAAAACCAAAAAATACGAAAACCCGCCGTGGTGGCTCAGTGGCTAAGGCGTTGTGCTGCTGAGCACGAGGTCGCGGGTTCGATTCCCAGCCACGGCGGCCGCTTTTCTGATGAAGGTGAAAAGCAAAAACATTCGTGTGTACGAGATTTTGGCACATTAAAGATCCCCAGGTGGTCAGAATTCATCCGGAGCCCTCCACTGCAGCGCGCCTCATCACCTGCATTGCGTCAGCACGTTAAATCAATAAAAAAATACGGAAATTTGAAAAATTAACAATCTCACAAAGACGAACTGACAAAAAAATTGTGTCTCACACACCTTTAAAAATGAAGACTAAAATATAAAGCCTGAAAAATAAGGGCAAAAACACTAATAGAAATCGCAAAAACGGACCAACCCTGCTCTTTGCCTCGCATCTGCAGAAAAATACATAATTGGTGAAGTAAAAGCAATGAATCTCTACAATGGTGTACATTTACACCATTGTCGAAAAAACAAAAGAATTAAAAAAATTCCCTCGCACTTCCCCGAGGGGGAGAGTGTGTAAGTGCGAATGCACGGTTGTTGATTGCGCGATTACGGTGGATATCGTGATCTTGGAGTGGAGAGGAGGCGCCCAACACCCGCAGTCACTGAGCGGAGAGAGAAGGAGGAGAGTAGCGCCCGCCGTTACGGCGAGGGCTACACGAGCGCCCTCACGTGTCGGAATGCGGAGCGCCGCTACGCGAGCGAGAGCTCTCCCGCCCGAAGTGGAGAGGAGGCGCCCAACACCCGCAGTCACTGAGCGGAGAGAGGAGGAGGAGAGTAGCGCGCGCCCATCTACCCCCGTTGCTAGGGAAGACGAGGAGGAAGACGAGGAGCGCGCGCACCCGCAGCTGTTGCTATGTGGACGACGGCGGCAGACGATTCAGGCTCGCTTAAGAAGTGCATTCGCACTTAAAACAACAATACAAACCAACGAATTTGGCTACTCACAGCCAAATCTGGCTGCAAAGAACTCAAAATGTAGGCAATTCTCTGAATTTCTGCAGATTTTTTACCCGTGGGTCACGGCCCTGATCCACAGCCGTCCTCAAAAAACTTTGGTAGATTTAGCGAGATGGGAGAGGATGCAATTTGCCTCAAACACAAGCTGTAATTTGCTTGCCTCATCTTTCTCTTGCACACCTTTTGGCAATTCTTCCCAATTCAGTAGCTTCTGAAGAAGAATCAAAGCTCACGACGCCATGTGTGCTCTGGCGATGAACCAGGGTAAGGCCAAACATTTATAAAAAAAAATTGCCAAACGTTTAGGTTCATCGAGCAATGCATTATTGTATTATTCCACATTCCTGGTAACAGCTGAGACAGTTTACGAAAACAATGATGATATAATCTTCTGTCTCCTGCACTGGATAAATACATAATGTAAAATTTTGTTTTCTTATTAGCAGAGGAGTTCCAGTGCATTGGTTACAATTTCAGTTTCAGAACTTGTAGGCGCTCAGTCCAATACTCAGAACTGACAGTTCCATTGAATTTCTCAAATCTCCACTAGAGGTGTCTATGCATGCATGCATGCGCAAAAGGGGGAATCAGTTAATTTAAGGGGGGACAGTGCTCTTAAAACAGCTTCCTTTAATTTTTAAGAAAACTCTGAAACTTGTCAGTCCTATTGCTTTTTTCCCATTGATTTCAAATGTGGCATTATTTTTTGAGTAAGCCAATTAGTTACCAAGATAATTAGAGATGATTAGTCATTTTTGGAGGAACAATAGACAAAACAGTGTTAGTTATAAAGCTGTAATCTTTGTATTTTCCAATAGTACTATGAACCCTAGTGAGTGCAACAAGAGAATTGGTCTTTTTATGCATCGCTTGGAACTAATTTTACAACTCATTAAACTTTGGTGGCACCAGTGGCAAGGAACAATTTCGGAGGCCCATTTTAAACACCAAGGTTTGATGAGCAGAACACCAAGACACCTGTGACCCATGTTATAAAAAATAAGGACACCTAAAGGGTTGTGGAGACCTAAGGACACCTAAGGACACCTACCGCAAGGGGTAGACTACTCCTAATGTGCCACGGTGGTTGAAAACGATGACAAAGCACTTGAGCACACGAGCCATACAGTTGTGTGAAATCACCGTTGGCAAAACAATGCCAACAGCATGCTGTCTCATCCCTTTTCTAGCCGAGTGAGTCGTGTAAAATATATTTGTGGATACCAGCCACCGCCGTCTGTCTCATTCTTCTATGCTACAAAAGTATAAATGTCCAGTCGAGCACCCGAGATGCCTTGCTTGTGCCTCGCATTGTCAAAGGGCTTTGTAATCTTGCTGCTTGAGATGCTTTCCTTAGCAAGCTGCCTGAACGCTTTCGAATGGCTTTTATCTGCCTCCAACGTGTTGCACTGCTCTTGTTCCTACCACAGTGTAATAGGAGGTTCGATGGTGATGGTGAATTCTGCTGTTCCTTCTTCCACTCCCTTCACCTGCAGTGTGCTGGTGGGGGAACCAGCTCTCGCAACTGCAGAGTTTAAATTTACACTGTTGAACACCTCGTGCCGTGAAACGCCTCTGAAGGAGTCCATTTTTTATTCCTTTTATTATTATGGAAGACAATGGTTGATCCCAGCTTTTCCACTCAAGCTTGTGCTGTGGAAAGCCCCGTACTGTACAACGCCTCATGAAGGAGCCATTTTTTCATTACAGATGCGAGCTTTCGGCTCAATGGGTAATTTATGGATTTTGCCTTAATACGTTAAGGACAACAGTTAAGGACAACTACGCCTTAACATATTAAGGACAACTATTGCTGCCCTAGCCCTCTAGGAACGCTGGCACTGGACAAGCAACTGGCATCGGTAAGTGGTGGGCGACAGAATGTTTTCAGCCAGAGGCTTGAGGGAACAACTCCTGGGCATCGTTCTTGATTTAGACAGTGGTAGCTTCACTTTATGGATTTGGTGAGGGTGATCGGTGAGCGCACGATCACCCAGCATTGCCCAAACGCTTGTGAAGTGCACTGGTTCTTCATAAACAATTTCCGAACCCATCCACTCACACACCCAGACATAGCCCCTTTCCCTTGTGAAATACAGGCATAGTGGGAGTGGGTTACGGCACTGGATATTGAGGTAAATAATATTCATACACGCACGCAAGCCCAGCATTTGAAAGCAAATTCATCTCATAGCTTAGATGCCTGTGCACAAATTTCATTCGTCTAGAACTCTTGTGGCTGATTTAACAGTTTATACATAACCTGCACAGTGTGTTACGTAACTGGGACCAAAGATCAAAATTAGGAAGGTAAAATTTTCCAGACCCAGAGTTGCTAAAAAAAATTTCAGTGTGATCGACTAACTCGTACAGTAATTATTTTCTCCCATTAACAAATCTGTTCAAATGAAATAGAACTATTTAAATAGAAGATTCAGCCGGAAAGCTACAATTATTAAGCCATAGGCCACCTAAAGGTACGACAAATGCTCAAGTTTTGATGAGAATTTTTCAATTAAATGAAAGAAAACTAATAGCACTCGAATGACACTCACCTGGATGACGCACAGGGCTTGAACTTGCTTTTTTTTTTTAGCAGCGAAGAATCCTTTTTGCAAAAACTGCTGCCTTAGATGGTTTTTACAGCAGTCTTTCACTTGATAATTTAGAACCTTGGGTTGTATTTACCCATTAAAGAAGCAAATTACTGCACCTTGCTTTTTGCAATGAAGCAAAACTTAAAAATATCAGAACGAAATAAACCACACCACCCTTAGTGCTAATCATCTGCTTCGCTTATGAGAAATTGAGTACTTCTCATTCTATTTTTGTTCTGGAAATATTACAACAGTGCTGTTGGTATCATTGAGAAACAAAGAAGTAGATAATGACGCTGTGCTTCTGCATTGGGACATATACTGTATTTTTGCGCATATAACACACACCACCAAAACTGCAAAAATTTCAGCGGCAAAGTAAGCGTGAGGATACAATGCGGGGTTTTTCCTTTAGTAGAGCTTCACGGCACAACACGCATTGCCGTGAAGCTCCTACGCAGTAACACTAACTAAGCTTTCCGTGGCAGCAATTGCACAAAACATACAAGGACAAGGAAGAAAAAACAAGGACGAACGCGCTCTAACAACTGAACATTACTGCGGCTCAAGTGATAGCTCTAGCAAGAGCAGTGACACTGAGTGAATAGTGACTTGACTTTCGCCTTGCAGTCAGTGTGTTCTACTTGCTAAATATACGCTTTTTTCTATCTACATATAGTATGTGATGTGTTGCTTGAGCAGTAGCTTTGGTGCAGCCCTTCCTGTATCAAATGGGCGGGCAATACGCAAGAATTTTTTTTTTTTTTATGGCGGGCTGAAAGCGGGGGTGCGACTTATATGCAGTGGCAAGTTATCCACACGAAAATACGGTAGTTTCGGTGCCGGTGCCACTACAACCTACGGCGACAAATCTCCGTAGTGGCCGCCAAGTTCGTCCACGCCCCCGCTTTTCTGGGACCTTTTGCGGTGCAGACTACATCCAGTTAGAAGACTGGTTGAGTGTGTCCTCAGCCCTACACTGCACAAGCGTAGTGCACAGGAAGTCACCAGAAGACTTCTGGTGCACATGGGGTCACCAGAAGTGTCCAAAATTGAGTAGAGGAATGTGGGTCAAATTATCTTCTACAGTGGCATTGGCGATGGAGCCGCACAAGCGTTGGCAAAGCAAGCATATGGACGACCACTCCGCCCTGACGACCCAGACTGTGCCCGCACCAGACAATCCCGACCCACCAGCCAAAATCCTGGCAGCCAAGAAGGAGCGAAGGCGCACCCTTTGGCGGCACATCCCCACCAACAACCACCCATTGCCCCGAGGACTGCCACGGGGGGCTCAGGTCCTCATCCACAAGGCACGTGCGGGAGCCGCATTGACAGAAGACGTGCTCGCCAAATGGTGGGCCAATCACCGATGCAGACCCGGGGCTACTGACGACAGTGACGATGGCGACCAGGAACAGGGCCCATAGTGAGCTGTTCCACATGCACCATGGAAGTGTGCCCAACAGTGACCCCCTTGCTGTGGGAGTGCCCTGGCTACCAGGACCTCCGTGCCCAGTACCTGCCACCGCACATCAACACCCTGCACCAATGGGCCACCCCCAACAACAACAGCCGCGACACACTGCTCTCCCTCTGGGCGTTCGCTCACGAGGCAAGCATTGATCGTCGCATGTGATTGTGGATGTACACCATATACACGCATGTGTGTACGCACTTCTTTCTTTTCCTTCTGTCTTCTCTCCTACACCCCTATTAGGCCAAAGAACGATCCTACAATAAATAAGGACATTTCATTCAGTGATGACGGTGTTTAGTTCCGATTCGATTGGTCTCGCTGGTACCGTTCTGTAAAGTGGTATGTCACTACACGTGAAACCTGCAACGTCACAACCTCCCGACTACCGCACGCGAGTATCAACGCCTTTGCTTGGTGGTCAACCCATGCCAGTACTGTGGAAGGCTGGCCAGCGCTTGCTTTCTCTACAGGCATCACTGAGAAGGAACGTCAAGAGCTCCTTCCTGTGCATTGTAGCGAAGATAACAGCACCAACTGCCTACAGAACAGCCTGCACTGGTTTATGTCGCGTGAACTGATGCACATTGGAGTGAATCACCTGAAACAAAACTGCATTGCGAGCTTCAATGCTGCTGCTCCTACAACTGATTGATTGACCAACACATACAGGAGCGGGAGGGTATGTTGATTCTCTAGCTGCCTGACATCAGCTTGCTGCTAACTTCTTTCCATTTTTATAAGTAAGTCAATAAAAAATTACAGTAACATATTACTGCTGCTGTTTGGAACTATTCAGTTAAGCAGTAGATTCATAAGATGGTCGAAGGCTGTTTCGGAATTAAAGGCCCTCATTTGTTTGAAAGGCTGTTTCTGAGCATAGGTCAAGCCTAGACACCGACAGAGGTTACACAAAAGTACAGCAACACAAGTCATCTTTCCTCACAACATGCCATGCCTTCACTATAACTTGAGGAAAAGGCAAATACACCAATCAAGGGCCCTTCCTCAAGTCCAGACAGAGTTCTGTCGAAGATGTTCACCTTAACTATAACTTCCACAAAAGCAGGTGGCCATAGTTGAGAAAAGTTGTGGAGAAATAACCCCTGTTCTTATTCCGCATGCAATCACCCCACCTGTGGTGCTAATTCTTGTAGCTGTTTATGAGGATCCGAAGAAGAATGAAAATGCTGATGACAGGCATTGTTTCGTTTCTTCAGTCATTACTCGTTGAGCTTAGGTCATGCAAATAAACCTCAACAAAGTTCCCTTCTTTCAGATTAGGTATAACCCCCTGTGCATCAGTAAAATCATGTTTTTTTTACGGAACAGCCAGTTCAAGTTGATTCTGTTTCTACCTCCAGATAACTTCCAACTCCACAGAGTCACGAAATCCCCATGTAGTAATTGCATTTAGCTGACATTGCATGCATTTAATGAGTAGTTTTCACCTACCTTACTTCACAGGTAAGCTTTTAAAAGGGCCTTCTAATCGCTGTTGCAAAATCAGAATGCAACAAAGAATTAGGCTAGCCAAACTACCAATCAAAATAAGAAGAAGGACTCAAGAAACAAAAAGGTTTTTTTGGCATTCAAAACAACTAAATTTATTAAGCTCGTCAAAAACGCACACAAACAAAAGGTATAAAGTAGTACAATTGCATTTGTTTGTGCTCTACAAAAACAGCCTTGCCGAGCACGAAGGCACAGTAAGCTCCAGGTCAAATAAGTTAACACAGACTCGAGGTGCAACAGACAGCAGGTCTCGACAAAATGAAAAATGCAAGTACATCAGGATCACCCTGCGTGAGGCGATAAGATAATATGAGGGAATTTATTAGCAGCATCAAACTACTAAACACGCTATCTTGTGGCAATACTTTGTCCGCTCACCTGATTACATTCAGGATAAGGGAAACCTGGCTGCAGTAATCGAGTAATTCAGCTCCCTCACCACAGCACTGGCATGAATGTGACCACAGATCTGACAATGTATGTGATGTAAACTACCATTTGCTCAAGAAAAATTGCCTCGCATCGCAAATAAACACTTCATTCTGAGCACTAACAAAGTGAAGGTAGAAAAACACTGATGTGGCTTTTACAACGGATTTTACAATCAACTTTGGTAGAAGAGAAACACGAAGAAAAAAGAAAAAAAAGAGTAAAACTGTGCATCAAACAACTCTGTTGCAAATAGCCAAACAGCGATTCAAAATACTCTGTGCTCAAAATACAGTTGGTATAGTAGCGATTGGACACCGGCAACATTGCTTGTGTCACTAATTTGCAAAATGAGTACAAAATAATGACTGTCGAAAGGACTACACCCAAGTAAAAGGCACCACACGGGCACTCGCATGAAAAACTGCTCAGGTTAGTAGAATGCCTGTGGCTGTGCGCAATAAAAGTCGCCAAGTAGAGACTCCAAGGCCATTCTCTCAGCTACTTCTTTAGTACGAAAAACTCTCCAAATTCGAACGACCTTTCCTCGCGAAATAGTCGAACTGAATGTGTCGACGCATTCATACTTCCAATCTTAGTACACAGACGTCAGATTAGGTATGAAACGTCAAATGAGCAGCCTCTCCAATCGCTCTTTGCAGCAGAGAAACAAAGCATTGCTTTGCCGTGACTACATCAAACAGTTGTTTCAAAAGTGAATATTAAAGTACACTGGCGCCTCAAATTCTAAACTACCACAGGTGCTATGTTCTTCTGTACCGTAATACTCCCAGCACCGTGGTCGTCCATCAAAAACTATCAAATTACAGGTCGTGCGACAACTGCAGCTGCTTTCCCACAAACAACTGTAGTTCAGTGGGCTTCAATATCTTGGGCAGTGATGAAATGGACTTAATGCTCGCAGATCAAATGCAAGGCAAGCTCTCTGCCTGCCTCTAATAAGGCTTATTTGCAGGCCTTCGCTTGAGCACAACGCACAAGTGCCAAGTGATTTCAATTGCAAGCGACTTACGCGGTTCATTCGTGATTGGCACTGCGTTGTGGTATACAAAGAAAGAAATGCACCAAGGAGATACGAAAGCACACTAACTGTGTGCACTTCAAAGTCTAAGAAAAGAGGTGTGCCCCAGTAATATGAGCAGATATAATATTATAACTTTGTCTACTGTGATAACTCGTGGCAATATTGTTTCAGTTGGTCATAAACTAGGGACATTGACAGCCTTCAGTTAATTTAGAAGAAAGTAATTTTACTTGTAGTACCCGAAACTAAAGCTTCTCACAAACAGCATAAACAATAAAAGGGCACTTGAAACAGAACTACGTGAACCTACTTGGATTGAATTTCCCTCCCTTCACATACGTTTACCAGTCGTATATAAGTTCGCACATCAACGATGCACCATGCAAAGGTTGCGTTCACAGCCTGCAAACCACATGTCCCAAAAACAACCATTTCAGAAGTGCTGCTTCAAAAATGCTACCACTTCTTCAAGTAAACCTAACAGCGATAGTATTGCTAACGAGATTGCAATGCCAAACCTAGTTTAACTGACGGGAGTTGGCACCCATAAAGGGACGCTCAATTCAGCATATTTATGCAAGCTCGCTCAAAAACAAAGCACAGTTCTTCCGTCTACATCCTACTTCAAAACAAAGCACGCTCGAACTACCAAAAATGAGTATAACACCCTCCCTCACCTACAACCACCACTCAGACGGAGTGAGGAAGCGCTCAGATGTGAAAACGAGGAGGACATTCAGTCGTGAGCACACCTTCCCCAGCATCACAATCGCATCGTCTCAATAGTAAGACGCAGATCTCGCGTCTCCTTCGACCAACCTGACAGTCCAACTGCAATCTCTTTGCAGAATGATGCATACTCAAGCTGCCATCCAGAGCAAAAAAAAAAAAAACCCATCCACTCATTCAATCTCCAGGCCTCAACTGATGACCAAAAGGCTACTCAGCACTGAGTCACTCAGCCAAACCTTTTTAGGGAAGCCATCAACCCTCAGTTAAGCCTATCAGTGGGAATGTTCTATGAATTTAGAGGCCAAGATAGAGGAATAGAAGAAGCAGTTATATATAGGTGACAGGCTTTTTTAAAAACACAGGCATTTTGACAGAGGCACCTTAAAAAGGCCACGAAGGCAACATACAGCTCCGTTTTAGTCTAGTCGAAAGATCACGTGTTTTATAGTACCCTCAGCACTTGGTCAGCAGCAAACAATGCTTCATTTGCTGAAGAAATTCAACAATCAAACCTAAAATTTCAATTCTCCCACTACACACTATGTTTTATGTCACAGAAACGATGTATTAGAGGCAGGTACCTAAAGCAAGAGTTAGTAAGACGACTCCTACGCAGTCACCAAACACTGCAATCCAGCAGGAACTGGAAGACTGCCAAGAGGCAAGCCAAAATGCGGTTCCTTATCACTGGCCTTCCTAGATGAGACAGAGATATAGTTCGGCAATTTCTCAGAGTATCTATGATCAGACATGGGCATTCCATATTTTGTTATGGTTCATAGTGTGTGTTTCATGAGCGAGACATTGGGTGTGACTCAATATACAGGGTTATGTAAAGGGCAGGGTCGCTCGTGCCGGTTGGCTGGTATCGTTTCAGAATTCTCTGCACGGCCGATGTAATGTCCTCCGGTGTTATGGTGTACATGTTTACATGTTCATTCAGAATTTCTGCTTTTTAACTCATTATTCTTACTGCTATAAAAAAGGTTATCACTAACTTTCAAGCACAAATAGCTCATTTTGAAGATGTAAAATCTTTGTATCATCTTTGTAAAATCTTTGTAAAATCAAATGCGTATAAACGCATTTGATTCTGTCGGCCACAGCCAATTGCACACGTGGACTTCACCGCATTGTAACTCCACTGCTACATAGTAACTGGTGATTCACAAGTCTAGGCTCTGTATATATTATTACTACATCTTCTTAGAGTGAAGTTGGCGTTAAAAGTGGTATCAGTGTCAATCTAATAGGGTTATCTCTCGAGTGCATCAAAGTTGCATTTTGCCTTCATGGCCCCTTTAATTAATAACATACTGATGCTTTTACTTTGCTCACTCAATTCATCATACAAATGCCGTGAAGCAGCCCACAAAAGTATAAGGGCAAAGCTGTAGCACTTTTATTTTCATTATTATTTGCAGCCCCCTACAACAGAAAAAAAAAAGTACAAAGGTTGGCAACAAGGTGTTCCTGATATTGTTTCAGAGTTTTGATTAGGACGGTAAAGAATATGCTACGCTGAGGCCCTTTTCTGAACAGATGTGCACTCATGCGACAGACTGGACTGCTAAGCCTACTTGGCATGCTTCCGCTATCTGTACCACTGTAGCACCTTGAACCTGACGCATCACAGTTGTAAACATCTGCTTTTCTTTTTTTTTTCAGGGTGGGATTCAACGAATTTGTTTCTCTCCCTCTAAGCCTAACAAGTACAAAGTCAATCACAGCGATGCATTCGGCAGAAAAGAGGCAGCTGCAATGCAATGCCATCTGCTAGCACGTTTGAGAAAAACATTCCGATCTGGCGTGCCTTTGTATGCTTTGCAGCCATAACGCCAGTGGTCTCCCCTTAGGTTGTCTGCAATGTAGTCCAAAGCTTATTTGCAGTCCAAAGCTCGCTTCAAAACAGGACCCTGCTTTCACCATCAGGCTTTGAGGAATGGATAGATCCCGAACACATTGCAGAGAGGCCATACAGCACACCGAGATTTCAAAACGACAAACAACAGAAGAAAAGGGGACACAAAGTTGGCCATGACCTGCCCCAAACAAGAATCTTACTCACTATGCTAACCCACTCAGAGCAAGGAACTGGCTTCAACTCAGCTCCCTGGCAGTGTAAGCTTTGTGCCTCTGGACAGCTGAGCTGCCTTTCCGCGTTTCCCAGGGACATACAGAAAGCAGAGGCAAGTTGAGCCTGCCATCACAGCGTTAGCGCTTAATAATCACGCCCGGGCATCGCAAACAACGGAGGTATTCTTTGAATACTACAATCGAATGCGTCGCCCAGGCATTCGCTACAACCAACCAGCAGCACCGAAGTGAAAGACGTGCCTGTCAATCAATGTCACCCACCATGATTACGGGGTTTTGTTGAGACGACCGGGTTTTGTTGAGACGAAACGCCACTAGCTAAGCTAGAAACAGCAAAACATCAGCTGGTAATGAGCCCACAACTGGGACAGATCCCACACAAACCATCAGCATGACAAGTGGCCCTTTAGTTCCCTTGTCACTGCAGTTATGTGTGCCCGAATTACGAAAGGAAAAGTACTGAAGAAGGGCTCGTTATGCCCAAGTGCGCCTAAAACACAGAAAACACAACAAAACTGTAAACGAAAGGTGCTAGCACCATCAAGCACGCACAACTCACCGTTCTAGAACTGTGGCTAACAACAAAACATGAGTCCCAGAATGGCAGACACCCTAATCCCACTTATCTGCGGGCACGAAACCAAAAACTCTCCCACTAAAATCGGAAAGGCCACCCCTCCAATGGGGCTTTTCGTTCTTCAGGGAGAAAGTCCTACTGGGTGCCAGAAAACCTACAGTAGGGGCGATATCTCGCAAGGCCTCACGTGATTGGCTGGGTGCATGAAAACGTCGCGAAGAATGGTCTCGGTAGCCAATCACGTGAGACCCTACGAGAAATCAATCCCACCGGAGGTTTACTGGCACACAGCAAAATTCGCCCCCAGTTCAATTACAAGTGGCGACAAAGTCTGCCACCATTCCTTCCTGGTCACCCCTTAACACTGCACAAGAACACTGAAACACTGAACGGGGGGGAAGCGGGGGTCGGTACTACAGCCCCTCTCAAGGGGAGACAGATATCAGCTGCCCATACACCTCGTTCACAGCTCCACTTCAGAACAGCGCCACGGTGCGTGCTATCTTGGCTATCACCACGCACTATCACAGCGGATGCGCTTACAATAACAGAATACACAAATTTGTTCACTCATTTGTTCAAACAGACCTCCTGGCTAAGGACAGAAGGGCCGATGTGATCATACTGTGATCCCCACAGCACTGCACTGTCCATAGAAGACAGGTGACCAGAGCACGGGAGTGCTAAGTGTCACCTTATCTAAATTAAAATGAAACTGCACCGCAAGTTGATGCTCTGCAAAACAATGTCCAAGCAGGCGCATCCATTTCTTCTACCCAACCTGGCTCACTTATCACACCCAACAATGGGGGTCCCATTAATTATCTTAATTATGCCACGTCATCTAATTTAGCCAAGTAAAGGAACAATAAACATTACACTGTTGCCAGAGGGATCTTATCTCCACCATCCTGTGGCTTAGCTGCTATTCTGCCAGGGGCACCTTCACTTCATCCCGGATTCCTTACCTAACTATGCCAAGAAACAAAAAAACCCATAAAACTGCCCAGAGGGCTCCTACCTCCCTCATACTGTGACCTCCCTGCTATCACCCCTGTCAGGGGCCCCCTTGTACAATCTAGCCAAGAAAAACAAAAAGAACCGCGGGAAGAGGTATCCCACGTCTCCCTCGTACTGTGCCCTGCTCACTGGGCCACCGTGGTGGCAGGGTGTCACCTCCCGGGGTGACCCACCTGTGCAAGGGGTGCCGGCAGCGGGGGCGCGGGGGGCGGCGGCAGCTGCTGCAGGAGGTCCACGCCCGTCACGTGGACGTCGCTGGGGAAGAGCCGGCTGCCACCGCCGTTGGCCCGCTTGTCCCGCGGCGGGGGTGGCCGCAGCAGGGGCACCCCGCACACCGTGGCACTCTTGGGCGCCGCCATTGCAGGAAGGACGTGGTTCACCCCCGACGGGAAGTGCCTCGGAGACACCTGCATGAGGGAGACAGCAGAGTGCAGAGTTCTTCAATGTACGCTGCGAAACACGGCTTCGGAATTCGGGCAGCAAAAGCACCCCCGCTCGTTGAAGTGGAGGGGCAAGTTTATTGACGCAAAACATCGGGGACAAAAACTTAACTTTGCTAAACATTCACTTCATAACACAACTCGCTGAAATAAAGCTTGCTTCTAAAATTAGCAAGCAAAAAGTTGGGTACTGTTTACTTATGCTTCCAGAGATTTTTTTTTTTTTTAAGACTTCCAGCAGCAGCCATCACGAGCATTTCAGTTACCACAGTGGAATCTCGACGATACAATTCTGGGTGATGCGAATTTCGGGATGATATAAATTTCTGAGAAGTCCTGGTGAAATTGCATTGTTTGCCATGGGAAAAATTTTGGGTGTTACAAACGGACCTGCGTGACCTAGCAGATGATACAAACGAGCCGGCGAGGCACCTGACTGCCGAGCGAGCAGGCGATGGCAATGTACGGGCTCTCTCACCCCTCTGTCACTCTTCCTCCGGGCTGCTGTTTGAGCGCGCACGCTGCACTGAGTAATACATTCATGTGTTTGAGCTTTTTGTGTGTTTGAACAAACACATGTGCGGAAAAGGACCCGTCCCCGCACGTGTCTCCGCCGTAACAACCGGTTTAGCTGCCGGTTCGGCGGGTCCTCCGGCAGCCAAACCGGTTCTTACGGCGGAGACACGTGCGGGGACGCGTCCTTTTCACACATGTGTTCGATCCTGTGAACCGCATGGAGCGTTTTCTGCTCACGAAAACGTGCCGCACATGCCAAAGATGCACTGACGCCATCATGGAACAACCGGCAAGCTGCACGAGGCGCAGCCGGCAGCGGCAACATGGCAGCAGCTTTGCCCGCAAAGTAGTGCGGGGTGCTTAAGCAACCGCTTCTAACCGCTCTTAAATGCCTCTATAGGCGCACACAAAGTTGCTTGTGCGGTAAAGGAGCTGATAATGAGGGCGAATACAGTACTATAAACCATCCCCCGTGCCGCTAGTGAATGCGCCCGTGAAATATCTGCTGGGGTGGTGAGCCTAAACATCTCTGGCAGAGCCAGACGACTGTCTCGAGCGCTCGAAACTGCCACCATGAGGCACATGCTTCCCCACTGGCACAAATCGCCAGGCTCCTCCTACTGCCGCGCACGTTGCTCGTCATTTTCTGACTGACGCTGAAGCTGCCGTGGGCGCAGAATCGTCGACGCAGGCGTGAAATAGATTCGATCCCACACGCAACGCCGATGTGCATATATCGCGTGAAAAAACGCGCCATGCGGTCACAACCTGACTGCTGCGCCGTGCAGTTAGCTTGGACACTGCGAGTGAGGAGATGAGCGTGAAGTTTTATGAGCCCCAGAAAGGACTGCTCAGCAACATGGAGGTTTAAATAATAAAAAAAAAAAAAAAAAACGAAAAACATTGCAGATGTCTTCACGCGAAAGTAAAAAGAGAAATAAACGATAACTTTTTTTAGTGCTCAATTTTTTTGTCTGTGTTGGTTCATATTGCCGCGAACCATGTATAAATTTATTGTTTGTTTTTGCTGCCCGGCCATGCCCGGCTGTGTTATCTGCGTCCCAAGCGAAGCGCGTCTTCCATTCTGTATTTTTATGCCACACGGGCTATCACGTTCAGATAAGCAGACTGTCTCGCCCTAATGTCACTAGCCAAGAATGATCTTCTTTAATCTACAATGTTCTGGATGCAAATCGACGGTTCCAGAAACGCTCGCGCCAAGAGATAAAAGCCTGCAGAGCAGACGCCATGGCATTCTAATCACCGACACCAGTTTACGCACGTCACTTTGTTGATTGCTGTATCGCCGCCTTGTATTCTTTGAGTTGTTAGGGGAGCACAAGTTCGCTCCAATAAACTTGTTTATCTTGAAGACAACTGCGTCGTCTTTGCAACATGACAATATGAATTTCGGATGATACGAATATTTCCCATGGTCCCGCGAGATTCGTATCATCCAGGTTCGACTATACTTCCACTTTCTGCCGAGAGATGGCAGGCTCAGCAACTGGTGCCAAGCTGGCCCCTGTTCGACCTGTTAGCCCCCAGTGCAGGAAGGCCAACTGTAGACCGGTTTTTGATACATCCAGTCCATAGGGAGTTTCACAACTGGTGTGTATTGAGTCACTCTGGACATAGTGAGGTCCAGTTGTGGCAGATAAAGTGAACTAGAAGCTTGGGACGGTGCGTTCACAGTTACACTTCCTAAGCTGGTCACCAGCGGGGCAAGCTGCAAATGTCTGCAGGGCAGAAAATTCAGAGTTGCCACCGGACAGACAACTGCCTGTCCCCCTGCTGTTGTCACGTTGATGCTTGCCATTTGTTACGACTTACGACAAAACTCGTGTTCGTTCTATTTGAAACTCCGGCTCTCTGCATCTCTTTCTTAGGAGGGGAAGCTTTGGACCTTCAACTTGATGCAGTTGCATGAAGAGTCCTGAGCTGTTCTGTACCTACAATATGCATCCCCCTAGCAGGTTAGTTTCATTGGTCATAGATTATTTCATCTAACCCTAGGCTGACAATCACTTAAGAGTACGGAAGTGCTGCACATCAAGTGCTGAACCAGTTTTCCCGAACCAAATGACATACCTTTCACATGTTCAGAAATGCGGACGTCTTAGACTCGATCCCTGCTTATTGATTTGATTGATTGTAGGGTTTAACGCGCCGCCGCAACGCAGGCGATGAGGCGTGTTTCCCTATTTATTGAACCCAGATATACTGAATTACTGTATACATCAAACAGCCTAAAATCCTTTTGGAAATCATGTGCGAAAGCAAAGCACTGTTGTACACACGTATCAAACTCCCGTTGACCGGCACATTTGACATATCAAACCCATTTAGCATTACTGCAATGGTAACAAGGACTTGGGGAATGACTTGGTGGAAAGGCAATAGAGGAATGGACAAATTGACTGAAGGCACTCAGTTTCTACATGCTTGAGCAGCGACTAGGTGGGGCGTAATGCCTATTTTTTCTGCTCACGGCACCGTGTCACATGTTTCGGATCAAGGGTTGCGAAAAAAAAGGGAAGGATTTGTATTTTGAGACAAAGGCAGACATTATTCGATGGGTGGAGGCCGGTGAAATGGAGTCGTGGGTTGCAGACGCTTTTAGAGCTCCTTGCACCCCTTTTGAGCATGACACTGCACAACAAAGCTGGCGTAAATGCGAAGATGCCGCAGTCCAGCCGTTTCGGGACGCGTCGGGCGCGTGCTCCAGCAACTTTTTCCGCAGAATGGCTTTGTAATGGCTCCAGAAGACAGGTGTTTCGACAGCAAAGATGATCGTGCTGAATACCCCAACAATTAATTTTGAGAGCTGTCAGCATTTCCATGCTCCATCCCAGATAGCACAGCAGCACGCGATTTCTCAAGTATTAATAAGCATGTGGAGGCTGTGGCTGATTGTAGCGATGCAGAGATTTTGGCGAACTGCGCCAGTGCTGAAAAAGTGGACCCTATAGTGGCTTTGACGAAGACACAACTCGCAGCACTGCACCAAACAAAAACACTTCTGGTTTCTCTCAGACACATATAATTGAAACAAAGTAGCACCGTTTGTAACCTTGCCAGTTTCTCCTACTGCAGGCCAGAATCTAAACCAACATGCAGATAAAGAAATAGAAGAGAATGGCCACGGGTGGAGACACCAACCCATTATAAGACCACTAAACTTCAAACTCAATAGACCCATACTAGGAAGATGGACCAATACACCTATGAGTGTCAGTAATCCAATAGGCTCCTGGTATCTTCTGCCAGTAATTTTTTCTACGGTTACGGCACAAGCTTTGGAAGGATAACCCGCCCACTCACCTTCCGCGCAGCCTCCATTTTGGCGTCGAGCCAGTCGAAGGCATCCGGCTGCGACGGAGCCACCTGTGGCTGATGCTGGGTCGGAGTAGTCCGATAGTGGTTGTTCGGAGTCGACAGCAGGTCGTCCACGCTGAGCGAAGGGCAGCTGCTGACGCGCGACAGGGGAGCCGTGCCGTCCCCGTCGCCCGTGACACACGAGTAGTACCGGTCTGAGGAGCCATCCAGGTTGGAGTAGGAGGGCCTCACATCCAGCGTGCCCAAGTTGTAGTAGGGCCGCTCACCGCTAGTGGCAGCCGCCGCCGAGGACACGTTGTAGTACGTCGCGATGGACTCCCCGACGTCGGGAAAGGTCAGGCCCCCTCCGGCAGGCTTGCGCACGGGGGACTCGTGCGGAGGCGGTGGTGCAAGCTGGAGGGTGGTGTCGATCTCGCTGCACAGGTCGATGAGGACCCCTTCACGGACGGGACTTGCCTTGTGTCCGGGAGACCCCAGAGGCAGCGGCTGCTCGGGCGATCCGTTGGTATCTGCACCGAGAGCCACTGTCAAAAAAAAAAAAGTTATACTCTATGTGAAAGCTGTCGGAAGTGCATGCAGAGCAGTGATTCGCCATAATGGGATGTAGTGCCATTATCTGCTCACCACTATGACCCTACGTATTTCAAATTTCCCACCTTCGCAGTGCTCGCGCGTTCCCTGCCTGAAACTGCGCCAGCGGGAGTTCTAGTCTTTGTGTGCTTGCTTTTTCTCCCGCACGTGCCGGTGTTGCACTGCCACTTTTTTTTCGCTTACTATCACTAAAACCAACCCAACGAGCATTCCCACTAAATGAACGCAGGTGCTGCTGGTTAGTTGTGTATATTTTGCCTCAAATGTACCTACAGTTTTCTTTGCGCTAAACGGGGAGGTGTGGGGCAAGCGCGAGCGGTTCACGAGTTTCGAACGCTTATGACAATATAAACCGCTTGGCTTTCGAAGCCTCTGGGTAACGCCGCAACGACAGCCACTACGACGGAACGCCGTGCGGCTCTACTTGGGTCCACCGAGCGAACTGAGACGACAAGGCGAGCCCCTAAGGTGCTCTGTACTTAAAATTCATGTAACCCCAGTAGTGACACCTCAATAGCCACATTATAACTAACTTAACTGATTATCGTAACAAATGAACAGCTGCAACAGGTAATTGTTCTCCACCACTGCGGTGTTGGCTGTAGGTGAAAACGCTTACATTGAGGGATAGGCACAGGTTCACACGAACAGCACTGAAGTTTACGTGTGATGGACACACAACTTAGGAAACGAACAGAACAGGTGATGCACAGGCTAGCAACTAAATTTTTAATAACGTGAGCGGTCGTATATATACGAATGCCACCACTTCGGAAACCACTGTAATGTATGCGTCACATCTAGGCTCAACAATGGCATGGACGAAGTGCTGACACAGTCACCCTCAAGGCCCAGCAAAGAGCTGTTACAGAACTTTCACCGGTATGTACAAACATATAGGCTCCGTGCATTGGTGTTTTGAGTGTGCCCGCAGCGCCGCCGAACAGCGGCGCCATCAATAATGGGATGTTCGTCAGCCCGAAGGGGCCACGATATGGGACAGAGATTCAGCAGTCGTCGCGAGAAATCCAAGCTAGTAATGCGTATTTCTGTGAACAGTTGGGTCTACAGCTCCCATAACATTTTCAAAAACAGCGCAAGCATGCTGCCAAAAACGTAGTTTCTCTTGGTTCCCTTGAAATGAAGTGGAAAGGCAACAGCGATGAATCCGCGCAGTGTGACATGCAGCGTAAACAACGCCGACCGATGTTTTGCCATAAATGTTCGTTTTGCTGTTTCCTGTGAATGTGGTTTATACTCAGGGATCCTGTTTCTGTGCACGTCCGCTATCAGCTTTGGTGGGACTTGCGACAGCTGGTGCCCGGCGAAATGCACGTACGCAACGCGGACTTCATCTGGAATAAAAACAGCGTGCCAGAACACACCCAATCTTTCCTGCGTACTACGGAATTTGAAGCAGAGTAATGCTTGACATGAAGCTGCAGGGATTCCACAGGCAACCACCCCAGGCTGAACAACGAATGGGCCATAAATATGCGCGTCAATCACGTTGGAGCAGTGACGGTGTCGGACTTTTTTTTTTCTTTTTCTTAGTCGCTGGTCATATGCCTACCCCAGCATTTTAGTATTATGTTTCGCTTATGGTCTAACAAGCAATGACTGATTCCTCTTGTGTATTACGGTTTAGGAAGGGTCATCCCCTGGATCTGCGAATGTTTATTACCACAGAGTAAGATAAAAAGGAGCACCGACTCACTCGTGGAGCACAGTGTAGATGGTGCGGCGAATGGGCGCTAATATCCAGCGTTCCCAACGCGCCGGAGCCTACTCAACCTGGCAAGCGCGACGGCGGGATCCATTCCGTCGGCTTTGTCGTCTGCTTTAGCGATGGTTGTTTTGGGCCTGTTTTGGCGCAGCTTCGCGTCCATTGCGGGCATACTATGCACAAGTTGATGAGCATGTTCGACAGCCCCTCCTGAATAACCGCTACCTCACAAAATGGAGTTGTCGTACAGCAAAGATACAACAAGGATTGGTTTGCAGGGCGGGAAAACAAAATGTACACACCACGCACATACATCTGACCTCTAGGGAAACGCTGCCTTTGCCGCACTGCGCGCTATGAATGGGAGTACATCCAGTAAGTTGGTGAATACAAATTCGGTTGTGTTCAACATTTATCACAAACGCCGAGAGAAGCCAACTAGTTCTGAGAAACAGCGACTTTAAAAGTGCCCTCTACTTTTTCGACATTTTTGTAAGCTAAACTTACTGGCCCAAACTCGGTATGAATGTTAACCAGTCAGCTGACATGCCGAATTGCTTCAGCATCCCTGCTTGTGTCACGCAGCGGTGCAGCCCCAAGCTTCTTTTCTTCTCTATTGGAACTGCATACGACAGTGCACATTGCATTATGCGTAGTGCACACCACACTACTGTATAGGGCACCGCGCTCCTGAGAACTACATCCAAATATTCGAAAGCAGCTTGCTCCTTGCTGTAGAATGCACGTAAAACGCGGAGTGCTGCTTGAACAATGACTGGCGCTAAGTGCTTCAGAAAGCAACACTAAGTTTCAAATCCCCTTAACTAGTATTTCAATTGCATGAACAGCTGCTCCTTTCATCAGTTTAGACTATTTGGGAGTATTTCTGGAACAACCACAGCTGGAGCACGCTGGGGGCGCTTCAAGAAATATTTCCATATTACTATTACACATCACTTGCCCCCTCCCTCTCCAACTAGTAACCACGTGCGACCCGTCAACTGGTTGTCCAGCTGTTAATTACGACACGCAGATACGACATGCAGGGGGCAGATTTCCGCCGATGCCACCATTAATAAGATAGCGACAGGTGTGGATTTAAAAGCACATGTTACAAATTTATTTCATACTAAATTTAATTAAAAAAAAAACACGCAAGCACTTATTATGACAGAATATAGGTCATTATCCACCTTGGTTCTTTATTCTACAACAACTTTATTTTCCCAAACCAAGTCATGAGAACGCAATGCTCAGCAATGCATATGGCGTCACCCGCTGGCAGCATCGACAAGATTACACGACTGCACCCTGACAGTGAACATCGGGCCCTAAGTTACGACACAGGTTAAAACAAAGATATCGTTTGGAATTGCTTGGTCGCCTAATCACGCTGCCAGCGCCTTTCCATATTCATTGCAAGGCGGCAGCCATAAATCTCTTGTGTGGAAATGTATGCACCATTGCCGCACGCCTATAGATTGCGGACGACCCTCGTTAACGTTTTTTGTGTGCAGAAGAAGCACAAATCGTTAAGCACGCGGCAGGATTGCGGGCGAGCAAAAAAGAGCGATTTTCACACTTCATTTCTTTACCGTAAGCCGAATAAGGCTTGAGTGCATGTTGCAGTGTGCGATTCTACTCTGGCTCATTTCTTGTTTGGTTTTGTTAGAAATCGCTGTCGCACGATTGCGTCTTAGATCTGCTGGGCTAGATCGTTATTTCTCAGCTCACCTTGATTATTTTTGACTTAGCGCTACCTGATAAAGAATAAGCGATCGTCACATACGTATGTGGTGGTGTGCGATTACCCCACCGCTCATTGCAGCAGCACACCGTGATTTAGATTTAGCGCGCGTCTCGTGATAGGGCGCACAGTTTGACATATTGGAAGACAGAAGTTGCGGCGAAAGAAAACGAGTGGCTTGGGAGAGCGAACAAAGGAAGAGCAATGTAAAAGGCACAACAACGAGAGGGGTGCGAAGGAGGAAGACAGCAAAGTGAAAGCTGGGCGGCCGGCAACGCGGGGACATTATCGGCCCGCGCAAGTGATGCCACAGTCGGCACTCCTTTTTATCTTACTCTGTGGTTACTACCGTGAAATTCCTAGCAAGCACTCCCCTGCAGGCAAGTCAAGATCACTGGCAAAGTGAGGAGGAGGCACTATCCCGGAATGGCACCAAAATTCCAGATGGCCGCGACAAAGCTCCCCCGCCAGAAAAAAAAAAACAATGCACTTGAACCTAACACTTCGCCAAGAATGTTAGTTGTAGCTCTCAAAACCATCAAAACACTCATCCGAGTTGGTCCCAAAAAAAAGTTCACAGCATTACACTAGAAGGCCGCCCCGGTCTTCTGGTGCCACGGCTCCAACATGTGCCAGTCCATCAAGCAGGTTGGATTGGATTATACCTGGGATTGGATTCAAACCGAGATTGGATTGGATTGGATTGGATTATACCTGGGCCGTGACAAGCCAGTGTTGCCTGGGCGCCGTGAAGGGGGGTGCTGCTCCAGGCACGGAGCGAAGGGGTGCGCGCTTTCCCAGAACGGCAAGGAAATTTGAAATTAGCAGTGGATTTAGGGGGACCCTTACATGGGTGGGGGCGCTTGTTCGAAATTTTTCAGTAGTACAAGAGATTTAAGTGAAGGCAATAAAACCAGGGGGAAAAAAGAAGGAAAAAAATTTAGAGAAAACTACAAAAGGATGCTGTGAATTCGATGTCAGCTGAAACCATTATTGACTGAGGTGTTTGGTTACTACCATCGTAGCAAACAGAAACAGAGATGGACACCCGACTCTTGCCAGCTCTGTCATAGGCAGAAATAGTAGTAATAAAAAAATTCAGTGGCCTTCCACTCTGTGAAGAAGGATGACCAGAGAAGCTATAGTGCGTAATGTTGGAGTCATCTCAGTGGATAATTGTCACATAATTTTTTTTCGGATAGTTACGATAAAGCAACGGTTACAGTTCTGCAACCATACTCCCTACGTCGAAGTATGTGTATCGACAGCAGACGGTAATTCTGTAATGTTTACAACTCCACTGTGAACTAGCTAACTAGGACGAATAAATGAAACTCAGTGTAACGGTAGAGTCGTCTCAGCAGCTCATCATCACCACCATCACCAGCCTGCCTATCCTATGCCCACTGCAGGGCAAAGGCGTCTCCCACAGGCCTCCCATTGTCCCGGTCCTGTGCTAAGTGCGACCAATTTATCCCCGCAAACTTCTTGATCTCATCTGCCCATCTAGCTTTCTGCTGCCCTCTGCCACGCTTGCCTTCTCTAGGGATCCACTCTGTTACCCTTAATGACCAACGGTTATCTTATCTTCACATTACACGCCCTGCCCACGACCATTTCTTCTTCTTAATTTCTACTAATATGTCCTTAACACGCGTTTGTTCCCTGACCCACTCCGCTCTCTTCTTGTCCCTTAATGTTACACCTATCATCTTCCGTTCCGTTTCTCGCTGAGTCGTCCTCAATTTAAGTTGAACCCTCTTAGTGAGCCTCCAAGTTTCTGCCCGATAGGTGAGTACCGGTAAGATGCAGCTGTCATACACTTCCTTTTTCAGGCACAATGGCAGGCTGCCCTTCATTAACTGAGAATGCCTGCCGAATGCACTCCACCCCATTCTCATCCTTCTAATCATATCTGCCTCATGGTTGGGATCCGGGGTCACTACTTGTCACATTATTTGTGCCGGGATACTTTTGATAACATAAGAGTTGGAGCCATTGTGTGTAGTCGTACTGCCTTTGTAGTTGAACATGCTTCACTGCGCAACAGATAATGTGGTAAAGTCAGCTTACAGAGACCAAGATTACATTGATCCCCTTAAAGTCAGCTTCGCCTCTAAACATGAATGCATTGCTGGGAAGACATTTTTGCAGGGGGCAATATAAGCCGTCTATATCCCAATATGAAGTCCTAAGTCTTTTTTTTTTATTTGTAAGGATTTTTTTTTCTATACTGGGCACCAGCAGAGGCTGTTGTCAGGGCCAGGCCTAGAACAGCTCCGCTGTTAATAAATAATTTTTGGAAATAATTTTGTTTCCAGTGAACAGCCTAGCCTCGTGACAGTGCTAAACCAAGCTCCCCCCTCCCTTTCCCTCCGATTCATCATTCTCACAAACGTCTGCCAACGAAATGCACAGGTCACGTCCTCCCCACTCATCACGGGAGAGGAACGCCCCACCAAAACTGCTGCTCACCTTCCTCGGGTGCCAGCAGCAGGGCGCTGTTGCGGTGCTCCTCGGGTGGCCGCTCGTCATTGACGAGACGGTTGTAGCTGTACTGGCGCATCTGGGTGGTCCTCTTGGCGATGGGGTTGCCCTGGGAGGAGCGGCGCGCCAGCTCCTGGAGGCGTGCGGCCAGCGCCGGCGGGGGGCCACCCCCCTCCTCCTCCTCAGGAGCCAGCCCCAGCAGGTCCGGCGGATCCATGGGGTTGCGCAGGTACAGCTCGTCGATGAAGCCCGGCTGGCCCCACGTACGCCCGCTCACGTCCATGTGGCCCGTGTGGATGAAGCTGCAGGGCACAGCAATGGGACCACGCACCACAGAATAAGGATGGCTCCCCCAAAGGATTCGAACTGCTCCCCACACTTTTCTTACCCCCAAATTTTCCGATCCCATCTATGCAATCAGTTCCCCTGTTTCCTGCACATACTGCTCATTCTGGCCCCCAGAAGCCATGACGATGACGACAGCTAAAGGCTTCCCCTTGGATGGTGTGGGCTATACAACATTCCCTCTTTTCCCTACCACCGAAAGGGACCGAGCATGGTGCGGATAGTACCTGTTGCGGAGCGGGCGGCTGATGTCCCGGGGGCTGACCCGCGACAGGGACTCGCAGGCGCTGCGGGGAAATTGGCCAATGCGGAAGGTACGCTGGTTCTGCCCCCGCCACCAGTGGTGCTCGGGCCGCCCATCCAGGACCTCCACCAGGTCGCCAGGCTCCAGCTCCAGCCGGCCACACTCCTGTTGTACACCAAAGGCCACCATCACGCACCCCGTGTGGAAAACATCGAGATTTCAGCAGCGCTGAATCGCTGAAGCTTAGACCCATCAGTCGTGGCCGTAGCTTGCAGAGCGACCTCGCGCTCACCTGGACGGCGCGGAGGGCCCGGAGGACGGGAGGCCGTGCCTCGAGGAGGAAGTCCTTGAGGGCCGGGAAGGTGGGCCGGTCGGCGGGGGCGTGCGCCCAGCACTGGAGCAGCAGCTGGTACACGTCCCCGGGGCAGGCCTCGGGCGGGGGCAGCCGCTCGCCCAGCTGGTCGATGTGCCGCAGGATCTGGGCCCCGCTCAGCCCCACCCAGGGCTCCTGGCCAAAGCTGAACAGCTCCCACAGCGTCACCCCAAACATCCACGCATCGCTGGCGTGCGAGAAGTGCCGCGACTTGAGGCTCTCTGGGGCACACCACGGGAAGGGCACCTGGAGACCACGAGGGATGGAGGAATCAGCACCTCACTACGGACGTCCCGAGGGAGGAAAAGGTCCTCAAGGCACTCAAAGGCCCACTGCATTAAAAAATTTCGATCTCTTGAAACCCTTATTTCCGTACTGTCTGCCTAAAAAGACTTAAACGACAGCTGAAATACACATACGCAGGGTGCAAACGGCCATCAAAAATCGGCAATTTTGAAATCGAAATTGAGAAGAGTGCGGCCATTACAGCCCGGCTGAAGTGACGTTGCAACCAGAGAGCGAGCAGCTGGCTGGCCTGAGCAAACGTGCCTGCAATGGATCAAGCTCGCAGCAGTCCTAGAAGCAAGCCTAATGAACTTGACCAGTTCTTCTGGCTGGCTGAGGACCAAGTACCCGGACCCGCCGCAGTGACTCAGTGGCTAAGGCGTTGCGCTGCTGAGCATTAGGTCGCAAGTTCGATTCCTGGCCGCAGCGGCCGCTTTTCTGATGGAGGCGAAAAGCAAAAACACCCGAGTCTACAAGATTTCAGCGCTTGTTAAAGAACCCCAGGTGGTCAAAATTAATCCGGAGCCCTCCACTACGGTGCGCCTCATCGCCTGCGTTGCGCCGGCGCGTTAAACCCTACGATCAAAACCCTATGATCACCAAGTATCTGGCCAGCCGCAATGTCACTTCCGCTTCATGACTGTTTGCGCGATCCACCGGCAGGTGCAGCGTCGCCCCCAACAGAGCCATTTTTAAATGTTTATAACTGATTAACAATGCATTTCACGGCGCCTCCGGTCATGTCCCAGTTGGTTTGGTGGTACATACTGTACGTTCAAAATAAATTTGAGAGCAGAAGTTGGCCTTTAAATCTGTTTACATTCTTTGAAGGTGAAAGCATTATGGCTTCCCCTGGCAACAGTCATAAAAGACTTCTTTACTGCTACTCCGTGTATGTGTATGCTTTTTTTTCACAAAAAAATTATGGGTGTTTAACGCCGCAATGCTACGCCAGGCCTATGAGGCACACAGTAGTGGAGGGCTCCGGATTAATCTTAACCACCTGGGGATCTTTAACGTGCGGCGAAATATCAACACACAGGCGTTTTTGCTTTTTGATAAAGTGGCAGCTACGGTCGGGAATCGAACTCACATCCTTGGGCTCAGCTGCACAATGCCTTGGCCACTGAGCTGCCGCCGCAGGTACCACCATGGTGGGTGTCTCTATCTTCACTCTCATTTCTTCCCTTTTAGCATGAGTCACTTCAACAGGCAAACTGGTGACACTGCCCACCACAGCTTCCCTAGAATCAGAGAGTTCGCCGTGGCAGGTGTGCACCTACTTTACTCACATGCTACCACATCTCCCTGTCACCTGGCATGCACTAGGTTATGTCTTTTTACGCCGCTGGCAATGTGCCAAGTAGCGCAATGGTTACGCACCCAGCTACCACTCTGTACATCCAAAATTCCATCTTATATGAACTCAAATGAGGTTTTCACTCTGCATTTTCATTTCTAGTCTTTTGTTAAAGTGGAACTGCCACTTAGCTAGGCTGGCGAAATGCCTAATGCCTAACTGAGGTATTTCTCAGGCCTTTGTGTTGGCTTAATAATACTGCATGGCAACATCCATCTAAAAAAATGGCTAGGCCTTACCGAAGGCAATACATTTCTGTTCATTATTTCCAGTCACATTCAATATGAATGTCATACCTCTTTTCTGCGGCCCCTTTTGCCTGCGACAAGTACTGGTGAAGGACTGAGCTCGTGCAAATAAAAAAGAAAGAAAAATGTCTAATCAAGATTAACACTATCACCATGCAGTGAAGAATACAGAATGGCTCTCAGCTGCTCTTAGGATAAATTCCAGGCAGAGTTATGAATTCTGCCCTCCCCTCCCCTATCGGAGGGCTTGCAAACGCGTGCAAGCAATGACCCGTCCAACACTGACTTTTGAGATAGGGATATACACGGTTACCTGGGTACCTTGGCAGGTGCAAAGTGCCAGACACAAGATAACAGCGAGATATGGGTGTGTATTTTCCTTTTTGATTATCTCCTTTCTGCCGGCCCAGTTTCCTTCGGAATTCGTCAACTTTGCTACGTGTGAGTGGCCCGACATCCTATCAGGCTGTTGAGGCCTCCATCCTGACCTGCAGGTCAATGATAAGCACCTATGCGAAGTGCCTATGACCCCGTCAAAGAAGAATTTCAAGCAAAGAAAAAAACATGACTGCATAGAAGCTGTCCCACTTTGTATAATCCTCCTACGGCAGCACTACCGCTCACGTCTTTTTGAAAGGCACAAATTCTTCACTCAAGGCCTTTTCAAAGATGACAGATACAAGATTTTCTCTTCAAACACACAGTGGAAAAACCTAACGGAGTACGTAACAAATGTAGCTGTCAAAACCTTGCATTCTGCATTCCCTTATACAGGGTTGGTGTGCTACTGCTCTGATTGACCACTGAAACTGACTAGACGTGAATGATAGAACAAGCCTGGTGCACATAAAAAGTGCCCTACATGAAAGCTGTCCACACAGAACCCATACTACTGCGGGAGAGGGGGGTGTGGCTGCACTGTCTCCAGACAAGATTAATCAAGTACGCACGGTGATGCTGTGAAAATAATCACTTTGTGGCTCGTTTTGAAATTTCAAAGTGGGTCCCAAGCTCTTTCCCCATCAAATAATGAGGGGAACTTCACGTCAAGTAGCTCCAGAGCCTGCAGCCTCAGCCTGTACACGTTTGCTCAGCTACGATTTCTTCTACAGACAACAAATTCTTCGACGCAGTCCCTAACTCGCCGCAGTCCCTAACTAGCCGCAGTCCCTTCGATGCAGTCCCTAACAACTCGGAAGAATACACAGGCGGCGGAGCAGCAGTCAACAAAGTGACATGCGCAGGCGAGTGTCGGCGAATCGAATGCCACGGCGTCTGCTCTGCGGGCATTTATCTTTCGGCGCAAGTGTTTCTCGAACCGTTGAATTACATTGAGAACACTGTAGATAAAAGAAGACTATTCTAGGCTAGTGACGTTAGGGCGAAACATTCTCCCTATCAAATGGGGTAACCCGTGTGGCATAAAAAATAAAGAATAGACCATGTGCTTCCCTCGGGACACAGATAACACAGCCCAGGGTTGCCAGGCGGTAAAAGCAAGAACATAAATAAATCCAATGCATGGTTCACAGCAGTATATTTGCCATTACCATATTGTTTTAACTGCTTAAGAAAAAAGCGATAGCCTTTTCTGTTCTAATACATTCGACCGGACTACCTTCCACCTGTGTATTCTTTGAGTTGTTAGGGGAGCACAAGTTCGCTCCAATAAACTTATTTTTCCTTCAAGCTAACTGCATCGTCTTTGGCTACATGACAATACATTCCTAATATATTTTCAATGTGGCAAGCCTACTCTAGTTAGTGAAGCTTTCCTCAAACCTTTTTATGTGCGGGCACAAGATGCTCCTACAAGAAAAAAACAAGCCTCCCAAACTTCCGAAGCCTTTTGAGCTTAAGAACAACAAGCCAGCCAGTCAGCAAGAAAACGGAGGGCGCGTCTGTTTCTAAGCAACACCCCAATGAGATCGGAATGTGTAGAGTGGTATACGCGTTGCTCATCAGACAAAAAGGGATGAACAGTACAGCGTCCGAGTTGTTTTCGCAACGCCTGACAAACTGAGCAACGTAGGTGGCAAAATAGACCGAATGTTATCAGCTGGCGCAGCACGCTCGAGAAAACGCGGAAGTCAAACACAGCTTGCCTTTTGTCTGATGGGCAACGGGTGTCGTGGAGCGGTTACCATTGTCACATAGGCGGAACTGGGAGATACATAAACGCACGACTGCAAGAGCTCTATAGGATCAAAGGAAGGCTCACATTTGAGATTGCAGCATTGTTTCACATTTGTTTTTTTTTTTGATGATGTGTCCACTATCAAGGCATCGGGACAAAACTACTAGAGAACGAGTAGAGGCCCTCCGTAAAAGGAAGTCTGGCAAATGAGGGGTTCTCCTATCCGGGTCGCCCGCTGTGCAAGTAATGTTTGAATTTTTTATTTCTCGTCTTCTTAATCACATCCCATTTGTTTGGCTCATTCAGATAGTGTTTTTTACATTACAAGGTACTATCTGCATGGTTTTAACCTGGGAAGCACATTACATGCATGCTGAACACTACATAGTATCTGCGTGTTCTTTCTGTAGTTAGGAGTTAGCCCTGTGTTGCCTGTTTTTTCACTTGCCTTTATTGTTTGTGTGCTTTTCCACGAAGATGAATACACACCAACTAGCCCAATTGTCTGGTCTGCTGCAGTACCTTTTTATGAACCCCTGACATTCTTTCAATCATATATTTCACTGCATCAGGCATTCCATATTGTTTTTATTGCTTTGAATTTGCGCCCGGAAATATGTGGGGCACTTCTGGAGCACGACATCCAGCTTGCCCTATTCACAAGCATTCAAAAAGTGTTATCAATATGCCCATACAAACTGGTATAGGCCATGAGCACTGCCTGCAAAGGCACCACTAAAAACTGTCCGGCGCAATGTTTCGAAAGCAGCCACAGGCAAGCTTGCCATTGTTGCTGCTACTATCAGCCGCATCCACGACTGCAATTTCCTGTGTCTACACTTTGGAAACCAACATTTACACGAGGCAGTGTCAGTGTTTACAAAAAAGCGTGTCATTTGCCAATGTCAATATTTGTGATGCATGTGCAGCGTCGTAAGCAGCGGTGAAACGACTTACAAAGCGAGAATGCTGCACTCGCTTATTCATAAGCGTACGTGGAGGCTCCGGTACGCCTTTGGATGGAATGACGTGTCTACATAAACATATTTGCATTGTGGGTGCCTACAGACTTGGCTGCCTCAGCGCGTGCTTCCGAGGGGACGAGCGCACACCACAACAGCTAACAACTCCATTTCACATGCAGTTGCCATTCGAAAGCAGGCCTCCAACAGCGATGCAACAAAACGATCTCAAAAGTGGCACAAGAAGAGCTAGGGAAAAATATCGTACCAAAGAGGCTACAGCGACAAAAATGATTTGAACACGTATGACAACACCTGCCACTCGACGCTGTACCCTGCAACTAATATGCCAGGGGCAGGGGCATAGCTAGCGTCACTAAAATATTTAGTGACGCTAGGCATAGCCAAGCAGGATGTTTCAGTGTGGGAACACCCCCTGAAATTTATGTATGTATAAAAATTACTAAAACATTGTTTGGGCACCCGGAGCAAGCTCTCTCTTCCTTTTCACCTTTTTTTTTATTTTGCCTGTTATTTATAACACCCCTCGAAATATACCGTATTTTCGTGATTCTCTGCCCAGCCCGCTACTTTCAGAAAAAAAAAATGAAAAAAAAAAGTTTGCATGCAAATCTAGGCACCCCCTTTTCGTCAAAAATAGTGCGCTTTGCCCAGGCTAGAGTTAATATGGCCCAGGCCGCCAACCGCACTTTCTCACTCAGTTCTTGAGCCTTTCACTGCTTTCACTGAAATGTTTCACGGAACAAAAGACAACCTGCTGTAAGATCCTCAGAGCCGTGACTCAAGTGGTGCTACACACTCGAGCGGTAGTGACAGTGACTGAGTATCAGACGGAAATGCCGAGTTCACTGTCAGTGCCTACTTTTTTTAAATGTTTGCTGTATAAAACGTTATTACTTGCTACTGCCACGAAAAGTGTATGCATATGTGGAGGGGAGGGGGGAAGCATTTTTTCTTTTTAAAATTTAAGCACCCCCACCCCCTTACTTTGGGCCCTGCGATCATGGAAAAAAGGGGTTGCTTAGAATAGAGTAAATACAGTATTTCTGGCTACAAGACTGGGTGGGGACATATACGGCTGCGCCACACACTTCAGCTAAAGGACAAAGTTGTGGACATACATGTCAGGGAGGCTGGTGAACAATTTCAAGCTCGTGTCCCGAACGTGCACCGCGTGGTAGATGGAATGGTGCCCTGCCAACCAAGCCCAAGCCTTAGGGAAATCACAAACAGGCAAGAGCTTCTCTGGCCCAACTGGATACGTTGGTGATTTGGGTGACGGGAACTTCTTTTGTTGGCAAGGGTTCCCACCCACCGACCGTTACAGGAAGCGGCACAAAGGAGGAGTGACCAATGAGCCGAAAGAGACTTCGCACCCCCTTCCCAAATACACGAGACAAAAGTATAAAACGCGGGAGAAGCAACAGCCAAGGGGGACTGCTGGTGGAGCTGATGTTTGTCGTCAGCCAGCTTCCTGAGCAGGTCGGCTTTGCCCAAAATGTATTTGCAGTTTAATACCCCTGTCACACGACAAATCTAATGTAACTCAAAGTGAATGACATTAGCTGTTAATGACATTCGGTTTGGCCATGAGGGTCTACACGGCAAAACAAATGTCATTTGGTAGTACCTAATAGTGGTGACAATTAGCGAGCTTGCAAAACTGCAAAATTATATTTCAAGTGCATCTAGAATGTTTTCATAAATAACATTTTTTTTTAAATAACAAACGATTATTTTTTAAAAACAAAAATAAGAAAAATCACTGGTTTAGGTGACATCAGTAGACATCACAAGCAGAGACAAGTCCGCAAAAAATCTGTATTAGGGTAGCGCGCGCATTGGGGATGAGATTTTCTTTTTTGTTAGAACTTGTATGTCTTTCTTTATTTGAAAAACAACGTGAAGGGCAAAATAAAGTTTACTAACAGTTTTTATAAACACTATTCTTCGGTTCATCACGGGACTTTCTTCTCTAGTGACGCGCCGCTGCTGTCGAGGCTAGTCCTTTTGCAGCTGAATGAGCTCCCGAACCTCAGTTGGTGCTCAATGTCATTCGCCTCAAATGTCATTCGGTATTCTCGTGTTGCGCCGAATTAATGACATTTAGAGCGAATGACGTTTGCTCTAAATGTCATTAGATCTGCCGTGTGACAGGGGTATAAATAAATGTACAGTTCTCATCCTAGCTTGGAGTTCCGGAGGTCAGATCCTTGACACTATTGCGGCTCAAAGGAGAAGCCCTGGGTAAAGAACGACAAGCTTTAACTGGTGTCATTGTGTCTGACACCTGTCTCGGAGAAAGACAGGAGGGATCCTGGCTGGCATCTGACGGTACAATGCATCATGCAACTTGACAGTAAGGTCCCACAGCGGCAACATTGACGCAATAGCTGCACCGGCAAGAAATACTGTAAAGACGGTGGTGCAGCTTTTCTGGACGGTGTGGGATCGATGCAACTACAAATGGCTCCAAAGGTACAGCTGTATATTTCTAACATGACTGCAAAGATCTCCCGCCTTTTTTTTTTTAGGGGCGAAGCCCCTTAGAGGCTCGGGCCGTCTGTCGTCGTCGTCTTACGCAGTCACGGTACCAAAACACAGGGAAACTCGTTTACGCCTCGCGCTAGAGCTCTTCGTGCTTCAAAGACAAGAGACTTTTACAGCAAAGCTGTATACCTCTACCCCCCCCAACGGTTTCATCTCCGTTGGCAAAAATGCCAAGGCTCCAAGAATACACTCGCACACTGCATGCTTGACCCCTCCTCAGGTTTTACATTAGTGGAGATGGCTTGGGATTTTGTTGTCGCCTCCCCAACCCTTTTCATCAGACAGCACAAGGCATATCCACTGTGCCTCTGAGCCTCCTCCTCCTCCTCCTCCTTTTCAACGGACGCACTTTACCTCCCACGCCAGACATGTAATGTGAACAAATGTACTGGGATAATCAATAGCCAAAATCTTTGGAGTAAAGGCCCATTCACACTTGCGAAGAAGCGACGTGACAAAGCGATGAAAGCGATCGCCACCCTTGCTGTTCACATTAGCACACAGCATCGAGCACCGGCGACGACGATTTTTTGCTTTTCTTGTTATTGCCTTGCGCTCGGAGCTAGACTTCACGGAAGTTTCGCCACTTGCGGAAACGTTGGCTTGTGGAGAAACAGCTTCCGGGTGCTTTGGCAGGAAATACCGTCAGGAAGTCTCACCTCCTGCTCCCGTTTGAAAAGAGACGGCCCGACAGCGGCAGCAAAAAAAAATTGGTCAAGACTGATCGCTCTCGTCGCGCGACGAAAGCGATGCCAGGCGACAAAAGCGATAGAAATTTCGTCGCTTTCGCTTGCTTTCGTCACAAGTGTGAACAGGCCTTAACCTGGTGTCCAGTGGCACTCCGACAGGTTCAGGAGAGGAGCAGTGTTCAATGCACGATGATTAAGACACTAATTATGAGCACTTACCATTACACACGCACCCCCTACTCCTCTCTAGAAAATGGGCCCGAACCACAACTGTTGCCCACCCTACACATCAATACAATTTCCACATGTTGCGAAGTTATCTGTACAATCATCGGCGCGCCTTGCCTGTAGGGATAGAGCGTTCAAATCGCACGACTCCGAGCATCACGGTTACTCCAAGAGCGAAGCAGCGAGGGGTGGGGTTCCACTGACCTTCTTCTGCTCCGACATGACGTAGCAATCCTCGTTGGAGGGCAGTGCGCGCATGAGTCCGAAGTCTCCGATCTTGACCGCATCGGCGGACGCCAGCAGCACGTTGCGCGCGGCCAGGTCGCGGTGGATGAAGTGGCGCGCCTCGAGGAACGCCATGCCCGTGGCCACCTGCACGGCGTAGCCCACGAGACGCGACACGGGCAGCCGGCGGCACTGCTTGCGCAGGTAGTCGCGCAGCGAGCCCAGCGGCGCCAGCTCGGTCACCATCATCAGCGGCGCGCTCAGCACCACGCCGAACAGCTGCACCAGGTTCGGGTGACGCAGCTGCTGCATCGCGTTCACCTCCTTCATGAAGTCCTCGAAGGCCCCCGGCTGCGACAGCGCGTCCTCCTTCAGGATCTTCACCGCCACCGGGATGGTGCGCCCGTCCGGGGCGTCCCACTCGCCGCGCACCACGACGCCGAACGAGCCGTCGCCCAGCTTGCTCGCCAGCGTCACGTCCTTCTCGAAGATCAGGCACGTCAGCGAGCCCAGGTCCGGCGTGCCCCCCGTCGGGGACGCCCCGACGACGGCCGAGGAGCCCGCGGGCTGCTGCGCCGAGGACGTCCGCGTCTTGGTTCCTCCTCCCAGGGGGAGCAGACGATTCCGCAGGTTCCGCATCCACTGGGACGCGCGGTGCTTCTTCACGGTGTCGAGCAGACGACGCGCGGCCGGCTTCCCCATGCCGATTTTCTCGAGGTCCTCGGTCTGGACGAAGTCGAAGTGACGCGGTCGCGTCACCTGTAGCTCGTCCCGGATTTTAATGAAGAACTGCTCTAGCTGCACCTCGCGCAAGATCTCGAAAAGCCACTCGACGCCCGCGTCGTCGCCCGCCACTCCGTGGTCGGCCGAACCCGCGGCTGACCGCCGGAGCGTACCGCCGCTACTTCCCGGCCCGTTCATAGCTTCCGGCCGTTTATGCGGCGCCTATTTTTCTAATCGGGGCTATAGTTACAGGACGGGGCCGTCCGCCATGAAGGTAACCTCAGAAGCATGTCCGACGATCACAACACGCTGTCAACTCCGTAGCGTGCTAAGCCTCGTCGAGGTGGATGACTCCCACGGCATTGTGACCGGTGTCGTGCCTCGTCGGCTTGTCTAAAACAGTACTCAGCAAGTTTCAACTCGCTGCGTCTCCAACAATGGAAACAATCGGAACACTCCACACACTGTCCGCTTCCCGTTGGTTTCCCGTATGCTTGTGTTTGCGTCTTGTTTTGACGGGAACAGGTACGTCACGGACGTCACAGGTAGCGTCAGAGTGGTGACGGAATATCCGTAGTGGGAAAACTTTAACTGTCTTTCGGTTTCGGTTTCGGCTTCGGCTTACGGGTTCGAGTACACTTCTGAATGTTGTAGAACATCACTGACACATTACCCGCACTCGTCGACGGCTTTTTAGTAAGCTTTACAACTTTCCTGCTCATTTATTCATCTTATAACGGGCAAAACCAAACTTCAGTACCGTAGTGTTTGTTGGGCGCCTCCAATTTCCGTGACTTATTCAACCAAAACGTCAGATTTTTACTTCTTTTTTTATGATTCGCAGTCTGCTGGTGCCTTGAGCTTCGGTGGCCGTCTCCGCAACTGTGTAACTCGGATGCTGATTCCTTTCTCCTGCATATGTCTGCGGCTACCTAGGATGAACGAACGTGTTAAATATTAGGTTCTTTCCGAAAAATGCTGCGCTAGAGATAGCGAAGGTAATGGTTTAAACAACACAGACCATTATGCGAAAAGTCCGTCAAAAGGCGCCATTGTGGCTCATCAGTCGTGTGCATAAATTAGAAATAAACTTCGTACAAACTCAGGAGGGTCAATTAAAAATTTAAGGACACGTAATGGGTCCAGACCTCACCTTTTCAAACTCAGTGCTTTGCGTAAAACCAGACGTCGTAGCACGCCTTGATGTCACAAAACTGCAGACCGTTCCGCTGTAACCGCGCACAGTAAAACAACTAACGAAACAGTGTAGGGAATATTCTATTTTCACTTTCAAAAGTGGAACAAAACTTTTTTCACTTTGAGAGAAAATTCCTTTACTTTGAGAGTTAAAAAGTGAAAAGTGTAACTTCTAACTTCTTCTAATATATTTTTTGAGGAGAGGTTAACGGTAATGGATTCTCGTAAGTAGACAGCTAAAATTATTGGGCAACCTCTACATGAAAAGTGTGGACATGCATGTGGCTAAGAAAATCTTGAAAGCTAAAGACAGCCAAAATAACCAAAAGAGGAGCAAGCAAAACAGATATGATCGAATATATGGAAACTAAAAAATGGTTTTCGAAAACATATCTTTGGAGATGTATAGGGAGAGAAATTTGATATCAGGAAGCTGCGAAAATATCTGACGAATCCAACGGCAGTGCTTTGCATTTTGAAGGTGCAGCAGGCTGCCGGAACATAGGGTTTCGAAGTATATCCAAAACGAGGGGGCCTGCGGGAAACAGAAAAGCTATTCGGAACATTCTATTGTAATGTGATTGCGTCAGATCCAAATCCACATATGAGAGAAGTCTTCGTCATCTCGAAGCCATAGAGTTTCTTGCCAGCACAGAAAAAAAAATTGGCGGGCGATTACGATACTCCCTAATGCTATATTTGGGCGCAGCAGCAGTGCGCTGAGGCAGCACCCACTCCCGAGTTCTCTCGACGGCAGCGATGATGAGCCTCTGCGTCGGCGGCGCGAAGTGCGTCTGAGGAAGAGACCGCGAACTGCGAACGCACATCATAGTCACGCGCATGCTCCCACCCTGACGTTTTCGCCAAGCGTCGCACCATCGAGCGCCTCGTGCGGGCACAGCATACTTCCCTTTCCCCTCCACCACCGCACACTTTCGGAGAGCGCTGGCTCGCGCCGCCGCGGCGAACCACCCTCCCCTCCCAAATTTCGCGACACTCTCCTCCTTTGCTTTCTTTCATCATTCGCTTTTTCTTTCACTCGTCGATCCATCCATCGTTCGCTCGGTCAAGACGACGGCGACGCGGCTCAGCCCCGAACGGGCGACAAAGGGCTGTGCCCTAAAAGTAAACAAGGCTGCAGGGGTGCCGGAAAGATGATCGGACGGCTGGTGGGGGAAAGGCAGAGGGTGATACAGCATAGGACGGCTACCACCCGTGAGGAAAGAAACTTAATCTGAGCCTGCAGCTAACGGCAGCGCTTAAATTAACACGGACACAACTTTTTTGGTGAGATGACGCACGTCATCGGCAAGGAAAAAAAACAGACATCAATGAACACGTAATAAATCCTCTCGATAACGAAATAAAGGAAGTCATCATCATCGTCATCATCTCTGAATAAATCAAGAACGTGCACATCATTGCGGCTAGCTAGTACAACAATGTTGTCCGGCAATGGGTATAATTGCACGTTCGTTCCCCTTACACTATATAAAAAAATACTATCCGGCGCCTGGTTTCGATCCCTCGACCCTGCGGGCGGAACGCAATGTACATGGTGCTCTACCCACTGCGCCACAAAGCCGACACAGAATAGGAGGCTACGAACGCGCCTTATATCCTTGACTCATTCAAACTACGTCAAGAAGCTGCTGATACAACGCATTCACTACCACCAACTCCCCAAACACTAAACGTTAACGCAATACACCCACCCCCTATGCGACGCATTACTCGAGTCCCGCTCACGGGGAGATGGGCCCAATTTTTTTTTCCCTCCTTCTGGAGCACTGGGAGAGGGCGCTGGGCAGCTCTGATCCGGAGGTTGAAGCCTCCCTGACGAATCGGGCTGCCATTGTCGCCGCCAGGCTAAAGCCAGCGGCCACCGCGTCCCCGTAACAGAGATTGAATCAATAAAGACTACCTCTCTCTCTCTCTCTCTCTCTCTCTCTCTCTCTCTCTCTCTCTCTCTCTCTCTCTCTCTCTCTCTCTCTCTCTCTCTCTCTCTCTCTCTCCAATTCTTAAAACCCCCCTTTTTTGTCGCAACAAAATTTCTGAAGGTTTGATCACGGCCTCCCCAATCGGCTCGGCTGCCGGCGGCGCGCCGCCGGCAGCCGATCGCGGAGGCTATGGTTTGATTGAGTTGTGGACGCCCAAACTGAATTGCAATAATGAATTCTAGAGGAGAATATAGTATTATAAATCAGCATCATGATCTTTCGCGGCAATTCATATCGGGGACGGTAAACGAGTCCTATTATCTGGGATTACTTAGCGGCAACCGTGTATGCATGCACGGCCCAAACAATTGGCATTGAGTTTAACAGGATGGGTTGATCAACTATAACCGTTTTATTCTTGCTTCTGAATAACATTACTTTTGTTTTAGCGGTGTTTATTTTTAAACCATTTTGAGAGCCCATTGATTTAATTTATACAGAGTAACGTTTGCTGTGGGAACGAGCTCATTGCCTGTTTTACGGGTTACAAATATGCTTGTACCATCTGCATAGATAATAAATTTAGTGTCGGTGCTTATAGTTAAAATGTTGTTTATTAATATATTATAAAGAAAGGGGCCTAAAAGTATACCTTGCGGTATACGCCACAAGTTACTGCCTTACTGGCAAAGGATCAAGAGTTTATGGTGACTATTTGTATACGGTGTTGCAAGTATAAAGCGATAAGAGAGGCTGCATTCCCTCGAAATTCAATTAAAGATGCTGAGTGTTCCGCAACTCTTGTAGGTAAAGTAACAAAATTATTTAGACCATATACGTTTAATAATATATCCAGTTTATTTCTAGTTGAATCATTCTTCAACATATTAATATTCATGTCTCCCCCGCAAATGAAATAGTAGCGGTTTTCAGTGACCAAAGCAAATATCTATTCGCTCCAAGAAAAGAGTCACGGAACCACCAGGAGGCCGGCAACAAACTGTAATTATTGTGTTTTGCAACTTAATTGACAACAGTTCACAGTCACCAGAAATCATTGAACATCCAGGCAGTAATTCGGCATGATAGCACTTTTTAACTAAGATACATAGACCACCACCTCTGGAAGTATAAAAGGTGTTGCATGACTGTAGGCGAAAAGATGGCAGCATCAACACTCCGTAGATGATGGCGAGGGTGCGGAGTACGCGGACTCGAAATGACATCCAAGTTGCGCCCCGAGTGACATTCGATTTGCGCCCCGACCATCATTCGATTTGAGCGGTGAGTTGCCCCTTGGTTATTCCCTAAATGAAACTGCAACTTGCGGGTCAAATCGAATTTCGCTTGATTTTCGCTTGATGGTGATGTGCTCACGGATAGACGCGGGCGGACATTGGGAGGTCCTAAGGTACTCCGCAACGTTACAGGCGAGAGAGTAAACCGTCTGAGTCTCGGGTACTAACTTACGACCGTATCCGAATGGGTAAGACGACTGACGCTAACCCTGTCTGGTCTACCAGTCACAGGCCCGAATCCTACCGGCCTGTGGGATTTTTTGCGACTGAACTGCTATGCGCACCGACGCGGACGGACATTGTGGGGTCCTAAGTTACTCCGCACCAAAAACAGTCTCGTGCTCTACCTTATCACAGAACAGCGTGATCTTAGATTATTTATTTTAGATGTGAAGCATCTCATGCTCGGGGCTGTGTCCCTCCCTCCCTTGTCGTTTTTGTCCGCCGTCCGCACTCTACTGCGCACGCGCGTCTCTTCAGCCCCGTCAGCGTTTGGCCTGACGTCATCGCAGTCCACTATAAAAAGAAATAGTTAGGCGGCACCAAGTTTCGATCCCACGACTCTCTGGCCGCAACGGGAGGTACGTGGCGCTCTTCCCAGTGCGCTACAAACCGAGACGAGAGCATGTGCTATGAACGCGTCTTATGTCCTTCACTCATTCAAACTACGTCAAGAAGCTACTGATACAACGAAGGCACGCGAAGCTGAACGTCAACAGAAACGACGAACTGAAAACTTTAGAGGAGGATGTTGAATTTCCCGTGGGAAAGCTGTGGCGGGAAGCGCCGCGCGCATTGCAGCTCAACCAGAGAAGAGGACGAAGAGGGCGCGTAGCGGGGTACGAGCGTGAGCACGCAATAAAGAAAGACGAGAACCAGGGGGTGTTCGATCAGGTAACGCGGGTGTCGGTCTCTTCGCTGTCTCTACATTTCTCTACATCTCTCTGTCTCTACATGGGGGTTCACACGTTCCCATTCGTGCTCCGATAAATGAAACAACATAACGGCAGCACAATGGAACCTACACAGAACCCCCATGATGCTTCGCATCCTCCTCATGGTTGCCCACGGGAAGATGGGGTAATTTTTTACTGACCTTGCATTCAAATGGAATGCCTTAAATGATTTGTAGAATTGTTCGCCAATACACTATTTAAAATCATTGCGAAGCACATAATGTTCATTATACTCGTCATGGTTGTTCGATTAGAACACAGCTATGTACCGGAGCACTCAATGCTGTCGAGATCACTTTCATTATAGAGGCGAAGCGCCTTATCGCCTTCTGTCTTTCTTACAAACATGCGCCCTTCCTTCTGCCACGCGAAGCGATAATTATCGCAGTATAGCTTTATTTTGCGCCTGCCAAAGTAATCGCCTGTTGTCAGCAGTCAAGTTGTCAAAGAACTGATGTCATTTGGCCTTACTACAGTGAATTCTAGTACACTGCAGTCTTACTATCCAGGCTAGAGCGCGCTTCCACCCATTTCTTTTAGGTGCGGAGTACCTTAGGACCGCACAATGTCCGTCCGCATCCGTGCGCACAGCATTTACAATCGCAAAAAATCACACAGGCACCGGCAGGATTCGAGCCTGTGTCTGGTAGACCAGACAGAGTTAGTGTCAGCCGTCTTGCCCATTGGACTACGACCGTAAGTTAGTACCCGAGTCAGACGGCTTACTCCCTCGCCTGTAACGGTGCGGAGTACCTTAGGACCTCCCAATATCCGCCCGCGTCCATCCGTGCGCACACCACCATCAAGCGAAAATCAAGCGAAACTCGATTTGAGTCGTGAGTTGCAGTTTCATTTAGGGAATAATCAAGGTGAAACTCACGGCTCAAATCAAATGACGGTCGGGGCGGCAAATCGGATGTCACTCGGGGCGCAACTATGTCATTTCGAGTACCCGTACTCCGCACCCTCGCCATCATACACGGAGTGGAGGTGCTGAAATTTTGAAGTGGTGGATTCGATGCCTGCAACTTTCTTTTTTAGCGTCGCAATATCTTTAGTGTTTGTTTCAAGGTTTGCAAGAACACTGTCATACTGATCTGAAAGGTGTTGCACCGAATTTTCAATATCAGAGATTTTCTTCATTAGCACCGAAATGGCATCAACTCCTGCAATGAGTGGTAGCAGCTGTGTCGTCTTGTCGTTAAGCACTTTCACTTTACTGGCGATGTTCAGCTCATCACACTGACGTCCGTTTTTTTTTTAGCAGATTCACATGTAGTGCACTTCCAAGCCGCCTTTAAGATGTCACCTTTGCAGCTGCTAACAACCCCGAGCATTTTCCTGGATGATAGGCATATTCACAGTCCGAACATGTCACAAACATGCCATCCTCTGGTACACATTCATTACAATTGAGACGCATTCCATCTGAGTACTCATAGCGGGATGAATAAACAAGCAGATTTTTCAGTGGCACAAACATCGGCAGCAGCAGCAGCAACGCCGACAAGAATAAGCGAGACCGCAGTAATTAAAGTGAGATTCACCAACTTGCGGTTTTTAGAAGACAGCACTTTGAAGAGCTTGCATTCCAGCCGCCGCCACCGCTGCGCGCCAAATGCCCGTCGCTTCGAAGATCCTCCGCTTATGAGCCGTGCTTCGTCCGGTGACGCAACCGCTGTCGCATCCGGAGATGGACCACGTTGCAGACGGCTTGATAGTTGTTTCCAGTCTTCTTATCTCCGGCACATATGCAACAGTAAGTGAAGGCAGCACGGCGGAGAAGCGGAACCTGCGGTTCTTAAAAGAGCACTTCGGAGAACTTCCCAGCCACCGCAACCGCTGCGTGCCAAAATTGAAGTTGAAGGGAAAATGTGCGAAAGATATAATTCGGAAAACCTATACCGCCGAAGATGTCAGTGTCAACAAACATACGATATACGGTGTGGCGAGTTATAGCCGTACGCCTTTTTTCCGCTGAACACGTGTGCGGGTAACTACAGCATGGTTTATTGCTACCTGACGAGCGGCTTCGTCCACCATAGAAAAGTATCTGAAGAAAATCGTAGATTGACCGTATTTCGCTTTGGCTGTGACATGCATGCCGGTAGTTAAACGATTCCACTTACGCCGCACACTTCTATCGTTAGCTAGCTTGTCTGAGGTAAAAGGACGTGTGCGCGGCCATTGAAATTCTAGCTAAAAATTGTCTTTCTCAACATATTACGGTGCTGATGGTCACGTTGCAAAAAAAAAAATAAAAAAAAAATCGGTCTCCACAACTTGACGGGGCGCGGTGAGCACCATTGCCAACTGCATGACGGCGGTAAGTGCAGTCAGTGCAAATATGGAAGGAAGCATAACACCCCAATGTGCTCTCTTTGACAAAATGTGACAATAAGCCAACCAACCAATCGGTGTCACAACAGCCCCCTAAATTTTTCTGAGAGGTGCATTCCCACTATCTCCCCTCCTCATTTCGACCTTTTTTCCGTCCACACTCAGCATCGGTATACTATTACAGTTTACAGTCAAACCCGACTATACCGAACCCATTTACATCGAATAATTCTTTAAATCGAACTATTTCTGGACACGCTACATTTGCAATAAGAATGTATCGCAAAAAGTACGCTTATATCGAACAAAAAACCAGCGACAACGATGTATATTGAACATGGAATGCCCGCAGAAATTTTTTTCGGGGGGGGGGGGGGGAGCACTTGTTGAAGGCCAAACTGTTCGCGGTAGGCACTTCATTGGCGAAGTGAATTTATGCCAGTTTTGTATAACAGTATTTCAATAACGGGATATATTTTGTACGAGCGATTTTTCTCACCATATTTGATCAAAGTAAAAAAAACAGCTAAAAAGTAAAACGAGCAAAAAATAAAAAGCTGAAGAACACAACAACTGGTATCTTTTCGACACACACAAGAGCTTACCTTGGTGCCTGAGGTGGGACTGTAGGCTGTACTCTCATCGCGCCACACGAGTTTTGGCGAGATACCGAGGCCACACGATTTAAAGCGAATAATCTGCATTCTGAGAATTTTGCTCCTCATTTAATGTCTGAAGTTTTGTATTGGGTTCCGAAGCTAAATATTTCATAGAGCCGGGTTGCGGCGACGGGCTAGGAACCCATTTTATCTACTTTGCATGTTCTTTAAACAAAATTACGAGCACAGAGCCATTCTAGTTTTTTATCTCCACAAAATACCGCTTTATTTGTTGCATGTGGATTTTAGAGAGACCCTAGTTTGATTCTTGCACGTTTGCTGTTTGCTTGGAAAAAGCCTTAAATTAAGAGAACTCTCCAACTGCAATGCTTACTTAAAGATATTACTCCGAAAACAATGACATTTAAAGGTATCTTGACCTTCTGGTTAGTTCAGAAGTCTCTCATCACGAAGCCAATCATTGACGGTCACCTATGTCAGCGCAGTCATGGGCGAACCGCGCAAAATATTTTTAGACCACCCTCGTCAGGTACTCTGAAAACCCAAGACGCAGATAAATCTTGCCATGAAGTGGGGTTTAAACCGCAGGTTCGGCGCAGTTGTGGCTGGGAAGTTAAGAATTATACCAGGAGTCCAGCGACGTCCGAGCAATTTCCACAGAGCCCGCCAGTCTTAGAGACGAAAAATTCTCGCATCTCCACGAAGTGAATCATGACTAGTGGGCGAAGCACTGGGGATCGTTCTTACCGTAAATCACCCGTGGCATTGCCCGCTCGCGCATGTAAATGAGTGACAACGCGTGCGTACAGTGTATACAATTCCAATCCAATCCAATCCGATAATATTCGATTTAATCCAATCCAATCCAAACCCAATCTAATTCAATCCAATGCTCCTGGCGCATGCGCAACACTGTGTACACGGACGCCAAGGGACAAACCACTGGCAAAGCGACGTTCTTAAGTGCATCGCCCCTGAAAGTCTTAGGTCAAGGAGAATAATCTTTCCGCTACATGGCGTATAAGACAGAAAACAAGAAAGTTACGCCACCCACCTTAGCCACCACAGTCGTGTCCCACGCGATCATAATCTCAGATTCTAAAACGGTCATTCGAAATTTCGCTCGTGGCCTTATTTCGCCACTCGACTTTAAAATTCTGGCTCAAAACTCCCCAACCTCCCCGGTAGAACTAATTTGGACCCCGGGGCCTCGGGGGAAATGAGGCAGCCCACGTCATTACTCGAGGACTTACAATCCGAGCGGGCCCCAGCCTTGTTCCCTACCATGGGGCCAGATCCGCCAGGGACAGACTGACAACTTACCACGACATTGTCAGTCATTACCGCCTCGTCCGCCGCAAATACCCCCCTGCCCATTCCCAGCTCACCCACGCGCAGGAACGCACATGGCGACTCCTCCAGACTCACACTCTCCCTTGCCGAGCGGTACTTCACCACATCCACCCGTCCCTTTACCCTTCCCCCAATTGTCTGGCCTGTGGCACACGCTCCACTGTACCCCACTCCATGTGGGGCTGCCCTAAAGACACTTTCCCTCTAATTTCCTTTGATGAGCAGTGGGAGGGGGCGCTGGGTAGCTCTGACCTAGGGACACAACTCTCCCTCGTGGACAGGGCTACGCTAGTCGCCTTCAGGCTGGAGCCTGCGGCCACCCCGACCCCTTAAACCTACTGCAAATAATAAAGTTTTCTTTCCCTCCCTCCCTCCCTCTCCCTCCCTCCCTCCCCTCTCTCTCTCTCTCTCTCTCTCTCTCTCTCTCTCTCTCTCTCAACGCACTTCTGTTTACTCCTGAAGTAATGGAGGGCCTTGGAGACGGTCCCAGTGAACTTTGTTTTAGTGCACTAATAAGTACGAGAACGCCGCTGACTATAACCTTTCCGCGAAACGCAGTATCATCACTTGACGGAAAGGAACACGCAAAACTGGCTTGATTAGAATTTGCACTACATGTTTCCAGAGCGCTCTCTGCATTTGGGAGCACACCCCGTGGACCAGACGTCTTTCCGAAAATGCTTCAACTGTAGGCGTCGCAGAGAGGGACCAGCTTGAAGCACAACTATAGGTGAGGGCGACAGTGCTGCCAGAACAACAGGATATCCTGTCAGGATTCGGGAACCCGCCGACGCATTATGCCTGTTTTCTGCTATGTGTCCTTTTTTTATGACCCTGTAGGCACTGCTGTAGCAAAGCGCTGTTGCCTTTTTGTATAGTATGCGAGACTGCTAACAAGTGGGGGCGGATCGGGTGGTTTTCAGCAGGCGGAAAAACAGCGAAGGGTGCGGAGGAAAAAAAAAAGACCGTTTAACTCGGGGGACATGGAAATTGTTCGTCTATTTCTTCCACCGCCTTTTTTTCCTTCTCGGGGCTTCTGCAGACGCAAGACAAACAGAAGGTGCAGCTGGTACCGCGCTGGCCCAATGCCTGAGTATGGTTCCTAAAAGGATATAGCCTGAGAAAGAGCGTGTAGCCGCCGTTGGATCATTTCGCCATTCCGTGCATGCGCTTGCGCCGCTCCATGGAGTGTTCTTCGGCCCGACGGTCAAGGGCGAACCATCGCCTCTCTGCATGCGTAAACGGAAACACGTGGCCCGGTGTGAAAGAGAAGACGAGAGAAAAAATGTGGCGCATTCTGAGCCGCCGTCAGCGACACTGTGCATTGCACCCTTCTCCGAGAACGGCTCGGCCCAACGCCACCTAGAGAGGAAAACCTTCTCTAGGTGGCGTTGCTCGGCCCCCAAAGCTGCATCCGGTGTTTTTGTTCCTGACCAGAGAGGGTAAGCTTAAGCAGAAGGGAACAGTTTTACAGAAGGTACACGCGCTGCCAGGAAAATAGTTGACGAGTCGAGCTGGAACCCCCCCCCCTCCCTCCGCACCAAACTAGGACCCCCCCCCCTTTGGCTGCGGGCCTGCTTGGGTCCCCCTGGAAGTCCTCCTGGCAGTGGTTGTGGGTCATGGGGTGTTGCTGCGTGGAACTTCACCCTGCTCTGTTGCTTGGCAGCTTAAATGTTTCGTCTCCCCAAGCGCAGAGGAAGGATACACGCAGTAGCCGGGTCTTCCCTTCATGGGCGTTGTTCCGCCAGTAGCTTCTCCGCACGGCATCGGGAGGCCTAGTTATCTGGTGTAACTTCCCCTGGCGCACCCCCCCCCCCCTCCCACCACGAGTCGCTTTCCCTGCTCCGCAGTTTCGATACGCTGAAGCCAGCGCTACCTGGTGGTAGACCAGACCCAGTGGCGCACCCGGCAAGAATGCCAGCAGCAGCAGCAGCAGCAACAACATCATCAGCAGCACCATCCCGTAAAACTGGGGGAATGGTCAAGGAAAGTTTCGCTCAATCCGAACCGATGGTGCTGAGCTCCGTGTGTGGACAGGCAGGAGAAATCCGGATCGTGATCACCACGCCACAGTCGCGGTCACGGTATAGGAAGTTCCTGAAGTGGGATTGCGACAGAATTCGGCTCCGTACTATGCAGTTAGAACATGTTCTACTGTACAGTACGATTCCAGGCCGCGGCGGCCGCTTTTCTGATAGAGACGAAAAGCGAAAACGCCCGTGTATTCGAGATTTTCACGCACGTTGAAGGTACCCACGTGGTCAAAATTAATCCGCAGCCCTCCCCTGCGGCGTGCCTCATCGCCTGTGTGGCGTCGGCGCGTTAAACATCACAATCAATCAGAAAGAGCGACGACACCGACGTCTCTGTGGAGGAAAGGAGGCCGACAATACGCTGAATGCACGCAGAAAAAAACATGGACTCGAACCTCACGCCTTGAGCGAATACAGCGCTCGCTGGAAACTGCGGCGAGAAAGTTGCGGGCCGAAGTGCAGTGATGTATTAGCTTTTTTTTTTTTTTTTTTCCTGACACATTCTCTGCTCAGTATCAGAGGCTCTTGTTACCATTTGAACCTGCGGCGTCTGAACCGGCGAATTATCTGTTCGGCACAGGCCAACAATAAGTATGCGTTTATGTGTTTGCCGCTCAGCCAAGAAAAGAAATAAAACTGGCAGGAAACCGAATGCGGTATAGGGACCGGGCAGCTGGACGGGTGGCGCCACCACTCGGCGCTCCGCTCGTCAGTGGAATGAGCCGGTGCATTGGACTACACAGCCTCCCGTTGTTTTTGTCGTGTTTGCTTCGGTGCTTTGTATGTTTTGGTGGCGTTGTGAGCAGACATGTGAGATGAAACGAAGTCTAGACAGGTGTGTTGGGTTCCTAGATGCAGTAATGACTACGTAAACTTGTCGGACGCGTCTAAAGTTGGGTATCGGCTGCAATGGCATGAGCGCTTTTTGCAGCGATCTGCGCTTGGCTCCACCCGTTCTGAGTACGAATAAAACTACTATTATTAGTATTATTTTCTTCTTAAATGCACTAATGGCTACGCAAACTTATTGGATGCTTGTAAAGTTGGGGAAGGGTTACATTGACACGAGCGCTTTTCGCAGCGCTCTGCGCCTGGCTCCGCGCGATCTGAGTAGGAATAAAACTATTAACAATATTAGAATTCAATGACTACGGTTTCCACGCCAGCTTAGCGCTGGGATACCTCGATACGTGTGCTTTAAATAGAAAGGCACCTGCATACGAGATGGATTACCGTGTAGCCGTAGAAATGTTGCGGTAGTTTACACTTTCTGTAACCGTAAGCTTTGTACCTTCGGTTTTGACGAGCGACACTGTGACAGCATGGGAGCCTGAAAGCCGAAGTGGAAATCCCACGTTTGTGGTGGTCATTTTATCAAGAGCCAAAGTTATTCACCAACTCAAAAGCCCAAGCTACAAACCATCCCTCCTCTCCTTCCCGTTTTACCACCTGCGTAGAATAAAGGCTGGTACCAATAGTTAAAAAAATGTGGCAGTGTTAACGTCAGCCGGTGTTTTTTAATGCTTAAGTATTATTTACAGAGTACCTAAAAAATCGCGTAATGCCTGGTGAAGACACCAAAAACGCGCGATTAGTTGCCTCAAATATTGGTGCATGAGCCCGAGTCCTCCACCACAGACACATTTCCGACACGCTGGAAAAAGTTTAGATTTGGAGAGGGGGCATGGAAGTTCAAAATTAAACAGAAAAATCATCTAGCCCTCCGTATAATGATTATGATGGTTGAACACAAAGCTTTCTTCGTGCGAAATCGAATGGGAAATGGTCAAAGTCAAAGACGCTGCGATCAAAAGAGCAAACTGCGTGCTGGTCAAATTCGACGCTTAACTAGTTAAAGTTTAAATCCAGAAGGCAACCAAGGAAACCGATATAGAGCTTTGCGATAAACCATCATCGTCGTTAGACAGAGGTGTGCATGATTTTTCAATCGTAGGTGGCAGCTTGTAAACCGACCGCAGCAATGAGTTGTCAAGCTGAGTACAGGTTTCGGGAACCCTCCTGTCTTGCGTCCTTCAGCCACGCAGGAATTGGTTTTTGAAAAACCATTTACCAACTAGCCAGCAACCATTGCAATTCTTGTAAAGCAATGCTTCTCCACGACAAGCAATAACGTTCTACTATCATGCGGTATTTATTCTATCAACGATTCCCGATGACTGTAGTAAGAGCATTTCTGTGAAATTAAACACGTTTCAGCCGTAGGTAATGAAGTTACGGAAGCGTCGTCCGTCAGAATTTCTGTTTTGAGGTAAATCTTCGAAGACACCCCCCAACTTTGTCGCTTGTGCACGACGTCGACTCCGTTTCGTCATCAACTGCCCAAGGCCAGTGCCGCAGCATTCCTAGATCGGTTGCACACACCGGCTTTGTGGGAGCATTTAGCGGCAATATACTTCTCGATTCGCGAAACTGCATGCAGGCATGAAAAAATTGCATGAAGCAACGAATTTTCACTTCCAGCTTGACTTCCAGCTTTGAGCATTGAGCGTCGTCTGCTATTTGTAAATACTGAGTATGGGCGTAAATAACACTCATGGCATGCCTCTAAAACGTCACATCCACGCTCAAGATTTACCGATCTGAAAAATGCCCGTGGGGTTACGTACGCTTTGCAAGCCGCACCGCCGAAAAACGACAGAAAGCCATGCACAACTACGCTGCGCTGACCGCCACCGGCATTCCACTGACGAGCGGTTCGCCACGGGCGGCGCTGTTCGCTGAAACGACGGTGGTGCCATACAACGGCCGCCCGGTCCCTATACCAACGCGCAAGTTTGGGCTAGTTGGCGTTTCGTCGTAATTATCTGATGGAAGATGTCGACCATGACGAAACGGGAGGGCATGCAAGGGTTGTCTGGTGCATGTCGCTCCCTTTCGCCATGGTCGAAATCTTCCATCATGTACATGATAATCACGAATTGTTCAACACGCGACACAAGACTCGTTTTACAGCGACAGCTATAACTGCGAGGAGTCATTGTTTTTTTAGATGCGACGCTGAGAGGAGCATCTCTTGCCGGCGGCCCTGTCCTGCGTCCGTCGTCGTCGTCGTCCGCGTCCGCACAGCTGCGTCTCTCCTCCGCTCACCCCCTCTCCTCTCTCCGATAGGGAACACTCTCGCCCAACATCTGCGGGCGCGTGGTGCAGCGCACTCTCACTCCGCCGGTGGGCGGCGCTGCGCGCTGTGCGCATGTGCAGTACTCTCTCTATCCGCTGTCTCCTCTCCTTCGGGTGCGCTGCGCGCCGCTGCCGTGCGTGAGAAGCGTGCTGCCGACGCCGAGCTCCGGCGACGCGAAGCAGCCTCCGTCTAAACGACAACAACAACAACGTCTCTCATTATGCAATTACGCCCGCATCCCCTTGCGTGGAACCCAACGATGTGATTGAAACGCAATTCACGTTCACTACGCGTTTCACGCAATTCGACTAATCGACCCAACGGAAACACCCAACGGAACCCCCTTCAGCGTCGCATCACACCAGGGTTCCCGCGAGGGGAGGTGGGCGTAATTTTTTAATGATTGTGTGGTTTAACGCACCAAAGCTACACCTGCGGTGTGAGGCGCGCCGTAGTGGAAGGCTCCGAACCAACTTTGACTACCTAGGGATATTTATTGTGCGCCGAAATCGCGAAAACACGGGCGTTTTTTTATTCTCGCCTCCATCATAAGAGCAGCCACCGCGGCCGGGATCGAGCCCGCGTCCTTGGGCACAGCAGCACAACGCCACAGCCACTGAGCCACCGCGGCGGGGGCCATGACAAAATACTTCGCGCCCTGAAAACTAATACTTACCCCCACCCGAGCAGATGCCACTACATAGCCCCCACCGTGTATCCCCGTTTGTGCCGCTTCTGTGGGGAACCCGGGACACTCCCGGGACATATGGTTGGCGGCTGTACACGAAGCCCACTTGACCCGCCCAATCCCTTCCACACCTATGAGCTTTGGGAGAGCGCCTTGGCCAGCTCTTCCCTCGACGTCCAGCGCAAGTTGGTGGAGAGGGCAAAAAACGCGGCGCGTGCCAATGAACTCCTGGAATGAGGAGGCCACCCTAAAGACTCTTTACTAGGAAACAACAAATATGTTTATTCTCTCTCTCTCTCTCATTGTTTTTTTACTGGAGTGCCCGCGTGCCTGTGTGCCAGCTTGCCGCCCGGGCTCTTGTAGCGGTCTCACAACAAGTTTTCAAGGATCTCCAACGCAATTCACGGGCCCTGTAGCTGAACTCGGTGGTCGAAACAAAGGCACATATACCGTAGTGGCTAACAGCTTGCTGCACTTTTGCGCAAACTTTTACAGCGAAGCTGTGTATGGCTATGGTCTCACGGTCTACAGCCAGCGGCCGTTTACTCAGCGGCGTGTGCTCAGACTATGGAAAAATCCATAAAGAATTAATAAAAGCTCCTGGATCTTTTCTATTGTGATATAGGACGGATTATATCGCCCCTGAAAAGATGTCTTCCGAGCAATGCAGTTGTGTTATGAGGCTAAGCCAACTTGAGGGGTATCGCTGTCAGTTTGGTATTTGTAAGCTTTCTTTTCCACATTGTCTGTTGCACAGTAAAACATAGCCATCTACGGAGGGAGTATGCTTACACCCCCATTTCAAGTGCAGAGCACTTTAGGCTGGACCCAAGTAGCACCACAGGCCGTTCCGTCGTAGCAGCTGTCGTCGCGGCGTAACCCAGAGGCTTCGAAAGCCAAGTGGTTTATATAGTCATAAGCGTTCGAAACTCATGAACCGCTGGCGCTTGTCACACATCTCCCGTTGTTTAGCGCAAAGAAAACTGCCGGTACATTTGAGGCAAATATACGTAACTAACCGCCAGCGCCCGCGTTCATTTAGTTAGGAATGCTCGTTGGGTTGGTTTTTACGATAGTAAGCGAAAAATAGTGGCAGTGCGATGCCGGCACGTGCGGGAGGAAAAGCAAGCAAGAAAGAACATAACTTTGTGGTCTCTCTACCTCGCAATATGCATAACGCTAGCTTTGAACAAGGCAGGCATTCATGCACACCGCGAGGAACCACCGTGGGTTCGAGCTAGTTGAGCACGCTCACGATACTGAAACGCCGTCGCGCCAACTTAACACCGCCTCCGTTGGGCAGGTGGAGAAGGGGGCGACAAAGGAATATGCCCAGGGTACGGAGGGAAGACGTTTATTTTATACTAACATTCTAGCCACATATTTTACAGTCCCAATTACACAATTTACAGCACAGGTATACGTACTTCCCGTTAGGTGAAAGGGGCGATGGGGCGCCACGCGCAAGTGCGCACGTTTCGTCGGCGCAGAGCCAGTGGGCTCTTCTGTCAGGGCAAATTCCGGGTTGCGCGCACGTTGTGCGCGCGCGCATCGCCGTGCTGGCCGGATCGGCTCACAGCAGCGAGGGAGACGGGGCCCATTCGCTCACAGGCGCGTACCGCACGGCGTGTTCGTCGAGTGGTAGGTACGGCCTTACTATATGCAAGCGTAGGGACAACAGGAGCAGCCTTAGGCACGGGCCGCAGCCGGAAGGGCTGGTGGGCTTTCGCCGGCGCCACAGAGTGGCAGCCGGCTGGTAAAGAAAGCGTCACATACCTTCGGCCAACGCCTTCGGCGTCCTGGAAGCGTCTCCCCGAACGGACCCCCGCGCAGGGCGCGCGTTCGCCTCCCGGCGAGGGTCGGGTTCGGGCCTCGTTCAAACGGACCAATGAGGTGAGGTTAGCTCCGCTACCAGGGCGGAGCGCCCGCTGCGTGACAGTGTTTTATCGCCGCAACGGTCTCTGCAGGCTTCGCCTCACGCAAGAGTTTGAGAGACGGCTCGGCTCTACACAGAGGCGCCAAGACGAGCCGGAATTTCGGAGGAGAGAGGGGAAAAGCGCCGCGTGATGGCACAAACCCAGTGATCGCGCGATGGCTCGGGCGCTAGGATCCCCACAACTTCCACTGGCGCAGTTTCACGCAGGGGGCGCGCGAGAACTGAGAAGGCGGGAAATTTGAATCACATGGGGTGGTAGCAGTGAGCGGATAACGGCGCTACAGCCCATTATAGAGAATCACTGCTCTGCACTTCCGACAGCTTCCACATTGAGTGGAACGGCTTTAATTTTTTATGCTCCTCTGCACCGCCGCAGCCTCTTTCCCAAGACGCGTATACTTCTCGCCACGCGCGGCGTCTCTCTCCGCCCTGCCATTGCGCAATGCAGCGCGCTTTTCGGCGGCCACCTCGGCGGCGCACTAGAGCCGGCGCTATGATTGGCGCAGCCGCGCTATAAAACGTCATTGCCTCCACTTGGCAATCGTGTGAGTCGTTAGTCGCGAGGCCGCCGGCTAGACTGGTGCCTCTCGCTTGGCCCTTCGTCGTCGAATGCCTCGGTTTGGCAAATGTTACGGAACGGGGTCAGCGTCGTCCAGATCCAGCAGCTAGTGCGCTACTAGCATCTGACCAGACACCATCCGCTTTCGCCTCTCTCGCTGCAAGTGCCGTCATGCCCGCGTTTGACACTCCACCAGCTGTCTCTACGATTCCAAACTGCCTACCGGCATCCGCCGGTTAATTGCCCACATGCAGAGACATAAAAGGGATTGAGGCCCCCTTTACAATGGCGGAATTCTTGGCAGCCATCGACCATGCCAGGCCGCGCACTGCACCGGGACCTGATGGCATCCCTTATGAGCTATTTAAGAACACGGAAGGCACTACATTTGACGTCATACTTCAAGCCATAAATGCACCGTGGACTTCAGCCTCGATTCCTGATTCCTGGCGTCACGCGGAAATCGTTGCTATCCCGAAGCCCGGCAAAACACCAGGCCGGATTTCTCGCCTTCGAAAAAATAGCTCTTACACCAACGATTTGTAAGCCGGTGGAGCGCATGCTGGCTACACGTCTTACTTGGTGGCTTGAGCGATATTCCTAATATCATCCTGCGCAAATTAGATTCCAACCACATCTGGGTGTCCTAGACGGACTGCAGCACTTTTCTTATATGAACCTGATCAGAGGATGCTCCTGCCGGATTCTAACTGCCCTTACAATGGATATTAAGAAGGCCCTCGACAATGTCAGCCGCGAAGTCATTGTTCGGATCCTCGAGTGGATTAAACTCCCCAGTCGTGTAGGCACATTCGTGAACGCCTTTCTTCGGGACCGCACCTTCACCCTCCGCTTGTCTGAGAAAGCTATAGGACTCTCCACATCGCATCGTGGTGTTCCACAGGGCTCTGTGTTGGCGCCGGTATTGTTCAATATCGCCTCTTGGCCATCGCAGTACCACGGCCCATACGACTCCACCTGCCCGTTCTGCGACTCTGCCGTACAGATTGTGAATGTGCTGCATCTGCCATGGACTAGCCTGGGACTGCATATTATCCGACTACGGCAGCTTCTTGCAGCCTGCCTCCACCCTGGCCGCCCTCCGGACCTGCATGTAGCGCTGGGTTCATGGACCATTTCATCGACAACTTCTGGACTTTATACACAAAGCAAACTTGTTCGTGTAGTGTACCGTTATGCTGCAGGGCAAAATTTTGAATTAAAAAAAAGATCGGGCCACTGTCAATATATTATAATATAGCATATCCCCGATAAGGCTGAGCCCCAACATAGCAAACCCAACCAGAGTGCCATCTAAGCTGTACTTCCCTCTTCACAGGGTGGAAGGGTTCTGATCTTTTAGCCCCAAGTGCCCCATTGTGCGGAAATCCGGCGTTGTTGTCCATACATCGTTATTAAACATCGCTTGAAGACGGGGACAATAGATGAGACCACGACTGCGCTAAGAAACACGACGACGGAACAAGAGTCAGCCCAGTTAGTGCATGACAGGTGCTGGTCCGCTTTCAGCACTTCGCAGATATCCGCTGGCTGAGAGTTGTATTTGATTTCGACGAACCGAGCCAGCTGGTGGGTACAAATTTAAATTCCGCGCATACCGCAATAGCAACGGGTAACTTAATTTAAAACTGGGGCTGTGGAGGAGGGGGTGGCAGAAGATACGATACTCTCCGCCATCTGAATGGTCTGGTTCGTAAGTGCTCCACTGCACTTCCAGGTTGGAGCTCTCGAGTGCCTCCGCCCCGTGGGAAGAGGAAGGGAAAAGGAAGAAAATAATTGCGGAGACCCTCGCAGAGAGCAAAACAGACGTGACCCCAACAATCCGCCATCTTGTTTGGGACTGCAGTGCACTAGATAGGCTTCACGAGAAATACCTTCCCGCCTGGCTCCTCTCCTATGAGGCCTGGATTAGGTCATGTGGTCGGCCTAATCCTTTCGGCTTCCTTCCGCATCTACCACCCCTCCCCTAAGCGGAAGGGTCAATTCTACCACCTGCTCTCCCGTATCCCTGCAAAGAGTGCCACGGCGTATTGGTCGGGAGCAGTGCGACGTCCGAAACGCCTTTAGTTATCCTCGTATCTTTCGCTGCCTGTTTCGATGGCCAGCACTCGTAGGTGGCCAGCCAGCCGGGTTAGCGCGTTATGATGGACGTAATAGATAGCGGCTGCGGGTACATCCGTGTTACGTGTTATAGTTTGCTGTGCAAAGGTGTGACCGTTCCAGTACGATCTAAAGTTCCCGTAGCCTCAGGGGCGAAGCCCCTTAGCGGCTGGGGCTGTCGTCATCTCATGACGTCATCTCATGTCATCGTCGATGTAGTCACGGCACTAAAACACCGGGACATTCGTTTACGCCTCGCACTAGAAAGTAACGCGTACGAAAAGGACACAGATCGAGACACTCGTTTTCCAACGCCTCGCGCTAGAACGCTTCGTTCTTCAAGCAAAGTTGTATTCCTCTACCCCAAAATGATTTCATCTACGTGGGCAAAAACGCCAGGGCGCCAAGAATACACTTATACACTGCATGCTTCGCCCCTCCCCAGGTTTCCCCTGTGTCGAGATTACCCGGGATTTCTTTAAATTGCATTTAAATGACGCTTTAGTTAAGTAAATACGGAAGAAACGATACTCTTAAACATACATACGCCCACGCACAACCGAAATTTGAGCGCCAAAATTAACCAGAAAGATATATATATTTTTGTGTATATATTATCTGCTCATAGCCACCATCGTAGCAAAAACCAAACTACCCGCGAAAGGTGACACAAAAATAACGCAGAGATCACCAATGCAGCAAATATTAAGTTGTATAGCTACAACTTTAATACACAAGCACATTAAAAGCCATTCATTCAAACCGTTTTTCTTCCAACTCTTGTATACCTGGATATTATCTCACTCACTTCTTTCAAAATCTGGTCACACAGTACAATCTTGATACTCAGGCAGATTTCTACGTCGTCTGTTTACACTTTAGCCCTATGGTCTGAAACACGCCAGAAAGACTACTTGGCCGGCCTTTCCTGCCATTCCCGGGTGCATTCGTTCCGGGTCACCTCAAAATAAACGTTAATTATCACATGGTTCCTTGGTTTTTTTAGTGCCGTTAGTAAAGAAACGCACGACATGAAAGCAAGCATAGGCAAAAAAAAAATATCTTAAGTAATAAAGCAAAGTACTGGAACGTCAAAAAATTGTTTTTTGGTCGAGATCACTTTCTTTACCTCAGCCCCGGAACCGTTTCTTCGGGACCATTTCTTTCGAGATCATTTTTTCTTACACCTCAATTGACCTTTGTCAGTAAACCAAGGCACGTCACAACGCACGACTGACGGCGCTCTTTTTAGTGTTTTCTGGCTAATCCCCCCATTACCTACCAAAAACCGCAAACCTCGAAAAACGTCCTTCCCTTCCCCTCCCCGAGAATGCAATAAAACATCAGCGCTAAACAAGCACTCATTTGGCTGCACAATAAAATTATTAGCCTAGCGAAAGTAATAAAGAAAGACATACAAGTGCCGGAATTGTAAACATTGGTTTGGATAGGCATCGAGGTGTTGTTTGTTGTCAGTCGTAATGTATGTGGTGTGCGGCGTCGTAAAAAAACCCCGGATCATACTTGCTTCCCCCGTTTACCGCGCACTTGAGCACGAGCCTTACGAGGAGCGCACGGCGTCGTCCAGGCTTGCGCAGGGCGTTCGCAAAAAATACCAAAATTACAGTTCACGTGCGTCCGCGCCTCTAGGGGGCGATCTCAAGACAGCTCACGTTACAGACGCCCAATTCACGAAGCTAATTACCGCCGGTTGTAGAGCGTGCTGACGAGTTTCACTTTGGGAGAAATGTGAAAGACTGAACAAAACAATCCGGGCTCGCCATTACTGCATGAAGAAGACGACGTCATAAATGGCTATGACTATGACAACTACTACCACTGTGAAAAGCGACGACGGAGCGTGTAAATAAACAAATTCGAACCTAATGCAAAGCGTCATGCTGTGTTCTCCAGGGCTTATAATAGAAAGAAATCCTCCAGCTTCACTATGGTGTGAGCCTTGCGCGACTTAGTGGAAGCTTCGCAAATTTTTTTCGGTAGTTTAGTTACTAGGCACTGTCTTCAAGATCAAGAGAACCAAAATAAAAGTGTGCGTGTATGTACGCCTTTCTCAGGGTTTACTTACGTGAATACTCAAGAGAAGCACAATTCACAGAGTGAAGCAGCCATTTTTTTGTTCACTTCGTATAGGTTGTGTTTCTTTAGTGGAATTTTGTATCATTGAACCTGCAGCATAAGTTAACCTGGTCTTAATATTTTACTAAATAACGTAAGCTTAACAGAAAGTCTGAATGAACAAACATGATACTCATTCAATTGCTGCACTAAAACCGTACTGGAGTTGCTACGTCTTAATAAAATGATAGCCCTTTCTTCGCGCTGGTTTTGCGCACCAAAGCATTTCTTATGCCACGAACAGTCTACCAAATTAGCCCGTATTAGGAAAAACTGAAGCTAGCAATGCCAACTCGTCCACAGTGGTTTACTCAGGTAGGCCGGCCTTCGCGTCACACGCGATCTGTATATGAAGGCCATCATGCTATACATGCCCCAGCGATAATCCAGGGGAGCACCCACAACCACCGGCCGGGACCACGCTATACTCGGTTACAACTCAAGAACGGCACCACCTCATGTAGTGTATCACTCCGCCAAAGCGCCGGACCCGTGACGTCAGTGCACGCGCGTTTTGAAAGGGGTTTGCTATGAATGCGTGATATCGTCTGCCTTGTCTCACGCAGTTTGTTTGTCGTCGCTGGAGTCGTTTATAAGCATATTAAGTCCAAAAATCATGGGAACGGATCACGCCATGTTCAAAATATTCCCAGTAACGCCCTACTTGCGCCGCGCGGAGAAACATCCGGCTATGGTGATAAGGCACAGCGGCAACTTCCGGTGCCGTTCTTAAGTTGTCACCGTGTATAGCCCATGTCATTAAAACACACGTAGGGTTAAAAATATTTTAGATACGATATGCTGCGCGCGGATTCTAGGAGTGCGAAACATCCTTGTAAACTTCTCAATAGCAATTTTCCTCTCACTCTGATTTTTGTTAGTTGCATAAACTGGAAATGTGTTGCTTAGACAAACAATCCACAACCGATGAATTTACTGGCGGTCCATTTTCTTATTCACATGAATGACATAATTAGGCGGTATAAAAGTGCGCAAGATAAAAATGGACACAAAACTTTCTTTCCTAAAAATGGTAGCAATGACGTAATAGGTGCGCTACGCGCACAGCCATTAATTTAGAATAGAATCAGACACGCATGCATAACACCCACAGCAAACGCCACGCGCATGTACACGCAAAGTGCGCAGTAGCCTGCACACGGCGCTTGGGCTCTCACTAACGCACATAGGTATGCGCATGGACACGGCTTGTTGTGTTATGTTGTTTTATCGGTAAAAAGGAGGCGAACGCTGTGCAGAATTAGAGTAACGTCTAGGCGTATTTCGAGCACCACGACGACTGTCGCTCGTAACCTATTCAAATAACCATGGATTTCTCGAGAGCTAGTGTGGGCTACCTCTTAAAAATAACCATGAAACATTTTAAAAATTCATTTTTTACCACTGCACCATAAAACAAAACACGTTCTATATCCGTGGTAAGAAAAACGATATTTGTTCATGACGTAAACTGGACTTGAAGTATTATGGTAAGGGAGAGTCACTCATGCAATTATTCTGTAACTATATTATCCCCTTTAATACCACCTGAATGAATGACTGTATACATAAAGAAGCATTATGAAAAATCAATTCTTGTATGAGCCAAGTGCCATAGAACCAGAGACAACACTCAATCGACATATATTATTCACTTGTGAAAACATATCCCTTCATGTAGCGGTCTTACTCGTCTCAAACATGCTTCAAAGGAAGCACAACAAATGAGGTGTTGGAGATCTTCTGGGGTGAACAGCTGGAAATTGGGACATTTGGGTGCCACTGTGGGCTTGTACCACTCGCGGAACGTTTCCAGTGCGTAAAAGGCATTGACGAGTAATTTTTCCACGAAAATTTCAGCGGGTCGGTTGAGCGGTGCAAGGGGTTTATGTGGTCTGTGAGCGCTAGTTCTTGAAATAAAATTTCCCTGGCCTTCTTGAATCCGTGAATGCGGATGGCTGTGGGAAGTGATGTCTCTGGAAGCGTATTTAGTGGAGGGCTCCAAGGTTGGTTGGCGCATCGGTCGTAAAGCAGCCGAGGTTGACAAAACCATGTGTTATGCGCATGGGCGTCCGAAAGGGGGGCAAGGGGGGGGGGCAACTTCTCCCCCCTCCCCCCCTGGAAATTCGAATATTTTTAGGCACTACAAAAAAGCTGCACAGCTTGGTTGGCCCATAATTAAAATAACTTTGCCCTGAAGGACGGAAGAGGGGAGAGACGTTCTCTTTGTCCCATCCTTGAGCGCAAAGATTTTTTTTAATTAACCAACTAGCCCAACAATCCACGCTACTCAAATTATTAGCACACTCAGGTCCTGCGTATCCGTATGGAACGCCCTTCAGGACTGCGGTCAACATTGCACCTTAGACACTGACTAACATTGCCGGTCATGTGACGGCAGTGAAACAGACTCCCTGTGCTGCCTGAACACAGCGAACAATTATGAAAGGTTTGACTTTTTTTCCCCTAAACTATATGTTTATGCCGTCTTACCACAAGAATTTCAGTTTTCGGGCAAATTTGCAGCTATATCTAGCAAAAAGTCTTCACCGCTACACTTAGTAGGGATAGGGAGAGTGTAACACCCTCCCGTGCCGTCGCATCACCTTGTACACCCTTTCCTTCGAAATTGCGAGATGTCGGCACCACCCAAGCCCCGAAACAAAACCTATAAATCAGCCCCTCAAAGCGCTTGTACGCCTGTACTGAGCCATTTCAACAGACTTCATCACACATGTCATCTCGCAATTTGCCCAGATAAACCCGAAGCGTCTGCAGCTGCTATTCAAGGAAGATTGACGGAGTGCAGTTGTATGTATGTGAACGTATTGTGCTGTGTACGTGCTGGTGATCAGTTGGCGTGAGTCGGGAACTTTCACGCAGCGAGACAGACCACTCTTCTTTACAAAGTGACAATAACTTATCGCATTTTCTTTATTCGATTTATTTCTTTGTTCGGTCATAAAATACAATGTATATTCTCCAAGTCTGGTTCTAATTTGCTGTTTGTAATTTTTGTAACCACAAATAGCGCCCCTTGCAAAAAGTTCTGCGGACGCCCTTGTAAGTGGACGGTGGGCACATGTTGTATCCGCACACGATGGCGCTAAACGAGTGTGGTTCAGGGTGCTCAAAACACAATCAATCAATCAATCAATCAATCAATCATAGCGTCTGTGGCTTTTGAGCCCGCACTAACTGAGCCGTGTGTACACCCTACACAAAAGGGCTTTGACTCTCAGCTAAAGAGACATGCAGTCGGTTTGTTACATGAGTTCTGCTTTGGTGAGTGTATTTGAAGCCTTGCTGCTGAAAGTCAGGGATTATGCTCTGGGGGAATACAAGTAAATGTGACATCTGGCTACCAGATTCTAAAGCTGTGCCCATGCATTGATAATTCGCACATTTGGAAGTACGGCCCGCCATTAGATCGGATGCTGAATGAAGCGACTCTGTATATTAAGGCATAGCTTTATATGGCTAGGTGAAAGAAAAATCCAGCGCTCCCGTGTACGCATAAAATTCCACCAGCACCCCCCATGCGCATGCGCGAAAAAAAGCTATGTTGGAGCGGAATTAGAAGAAACGAGAGAGAGAGATTGTCTTGGTTTGTAGATGACGTAGCTACACTCTCGCATCTACCGACATTAGTAAGTTGGAACGGAGCATCGGAGGGAGAGAAAAAAGGCTCTCTCTCGCAGCAAAGTGCCCGCACACCGAGCAATACGTGAAGCAGAGCTCAAGAGAGAGAAAAAAACTTTATTACACTATAATGTGGAAGTGGTTCATAAGTGCAGGGGCCCTCATGCTGTCCGGGTTGCCGTATACCCCTCGTCACAAGCAGGAGCTGGTCCTCAGGTCGACGCCTGGACAGCAGTATCTCCCACTGCTCAGGGGAAGGGGACGAAGTCACACACAGACAGATTCAAGGAGGTACTTTTCCCCCACCCAGCTCAAGTGAAAGCGGCGGGCGGAGCAGCGGCAACGTAGCAATGGCAAACACCGGCCGCGCGAAATTGGTAAGCCACGCGCCATGTGTAAAACACCGGCCGCGAGGTTATAGCTGCGCTGCATAACCATCTGTATACGGAGCGCATGGGAAAATAAAAAAAGGACACGTTTGACCATAGGCGTGCGCACAGGGGGGGGCAGGGGGGGCGGCCGCCCCCCCTAATCATCTGAAGGGGGCGCCAAATTGGCCCATATTTTGCCAATGCAACACATTAAAGTAAAAATTTCTGCTTAGAAATATTTTGTATGTGTTGAAATTCCATCACATTGAAATAAAAATTTTATAACCATCCCTCTTCGCACTGCGTTCGGACCGCTAGGCCTTCAGTGGGAAGAGGTCGGGAGTTGCTGTAAAGGGGGTGGGGCGCAGCGGTAAGACTTTGCCCCCCCTAATCGAGAACTCTGCGCACGCCTATGCGTTTGACGTCATGCGTGCCGCAGGCGTCAAATGGCACAGCGGTGGCGGAAGGCGCGACTCAGTAAGTGTGTTGCGACGGTAATTGGAACACTTTAAATTTTTTTCCTGAGCGAACCGCCGCTCTGTTCACGCTCAAACTTCACACGAAGGTCGCATTTTGTGGTCTATTTGTTTGACACCGGAAACAACGGCGGTACTTACCTGTTTATCCTGAAAATAAATAAAAACGATTTTCGCCTATGGGAAAATGGCGGCGATTTGGACGTGCGAGCCTGTTCTGGTGCAGAGAAGTGGCAGGCGCCTGACCTTGCAGCAGTTGCAGGGAAAGATCCGGGAGCTAGCAGGTCAAATGTGCGGCCCACCCCACGGACGCAGTCTCAGAGGTCGTCAAAAACTAGGGTGACTCCTTTTTCGGTGAGGGGAGCGAATAGCTGATTCCTATGACCAACTTGGCAGCAGACACGTCGCCTCAATTAATGTAAGGGGATTAAGTCAGAGACGCAGGCAGTAGCAGCTGCTGCAGCTTTTTCACAATAATTCTATAACTATTGCGGCCATTCAGGAGACCAAGCTAAGTACAGATGAGGACACGTCCAGCCCTTTTTATCTGAATACAGTGTTTGCGTTAGCCACTCGGTTCGCCTATCAGGTGGTTGTATGCTATTGTTCAGTAAAAACCTTAATATGACTGTCTTTGCCGGCAAAGTGGATGATGTGGGGCGGTTTGTCTGCTGCGACGTTGACATATCGGGAGCTGATTGGCGCATTATTTGTTTGTATATGTCCCCAACAAATTGACTGAGAGGAGGAGTTAGTTCCTCTCCTTGGCTCAATTTTTGTGCACCGAGAGAAGTGTCCTACTGCTAGGTGATTTTAATTGTGTGTGTACTCAGGAGGATCGTTCGGCAGGTAACTGGCGCTATAATTCCAGTGCCGCGGTTCTCAGTGATTAGTGAATACGGCCTAGTTGATATAGGAAGCGCTAGAGGGAGCACGGTACACTTTACGCATTTTCATCGTTTTTCTAGTGCCCGTCTGGGCCGAATTTATGTTTCTCCATTGTGCGTGACTATGTTGCTAGGCCAATATTTTTTACTGAATACTGCATGGTCTCTGCTCGGATTGGTTCACGGGACTAGCTGGCACGCTACTCTCATTCCTAGCTTGGGAACTGTGGAAACTGAACAATAGTATACTCTTGGATGGACTTCTTGCTTACTTGAAGATACATTCGAACTTCGAAGTATTTTCCGAAAATGGGACCTCTTTAAGCAAGATATTAAAAACTGAGCTATAGAGGCGTCAGCTCGGGTATCCTTTTTTGAAGCGGCTTCACATGCGTGAACTTTGCAGTTCCTTGATGCAATTACATGAGGCTGAAAGAGCTAAGGCCGGGACATTTTTTGGTGAAATGTGTAGTGTTAAAGCTCAGATACAGCACCAGATGACGGAAAAATATCGGTGCTCCCTTGTTTGCTCAAGAACGTGGAGGTTTTTGCCGGAGCCTCCAACACGACGCCCATTTGGTGATGAAAGACAGTCAGCGCTAGAAAACGTTACAGTTGAAATCGAGTATGATGGCCAATGCTTTTCTGATACCCGCAGTATACTTGGGGAATTTTGTTTCTATTACATAAATAACTCTTTCATTGCAACATGGGTACCAGTAGTACGCCTGATTTTAATGTATTCCTCCAGTCCTTTCCTGAGCTCAGTGACGATGAGCGGGCTCTTGTAAAAGGATCAATTACGCTTGAAGAAATGAAAGCTGCCATTTAAAACGTACAAAACCATAAATCACCTGGACCTCATGGCCTCATTTTGGAGGTCTACCAAAAATCCTCGAGTATTCTGGCACCTGCCTTACATGAAGTATTTACGAAGGCCTATGAACTTGGCGTTCTGCCTCCTACATTTTACAAAAGTTATACCGTATTAATCTCCACAAGTGACAATGCAGAAAAGTAGAAAAGGGTGGGTGGCTACAGGCCGATATCCCTGTGTAACGTGGATTACATGATATTCGCGAAAATGCTGTTACGCAGGCTACAGATTGTAATCACAACTTTGATAGGTTCACACCATACTTGCGGGATTCAGGGGCGGAGCATTCAGACCAACATCCATATTGATCGTACAGTACTGCAGTGCGTATCCGATGGCGCTGGGCACCTTATGAAACGTTTGAACTTTATTTCCTGCACAGCTAAGGACCTGCAGAACATAAAAAAGTTTGGAAACAAGATATACATTGCACAGTGCTACCCGCGCGGATACAGGCAGCTCCCGACCCATCCATGCTACGTTTTACGCTTCACAACAATAAGCGCAAAAGGCCAATGAGGTCCACTGTTTCGAATACGATGTAGAGGAACCCCAAGGCACTGTATCGTTTCAGAGTCCCATGTTATGCCCCCATATTGACTCGGTCGCGTACCCCACCAGCCCTTCCAAAAAAACCTATTGGTTTTTGAAGGTTCACTTCAGCTCCACTTACATCGTGAAACCGCTGGGTCAGCGTCATTGCCCCCATAACATTTTTCTTGGCCGTACAAAAAAAAAGCAAGTTCATCTCAGAATGGCTCTGGGGCGGTATTCTCGGAACTGTCCCTTTTGAAAACGTCCCTTTTGAGTCCCTTTCATCGTGACGTACTTCCGGTTAGGCAGTGGGCGTTGGCAGTAGGTTTGTTGCGCTTGCGTTACGTCACTTCCGGTTGTTTGCTTTTAGCCAATCAGGGCTTGCAAAAGGGACACTTTTCAAAGGGACGCAAAAGGGACAAAACTACAAAACTCGAGAATACAGCCCCTGGTCTGTGCTAGTTGGCACATCTTCGATTGGAATCAGCTTGAATAAAAGGAACACAAAAGGAAGAGGGAGAAAGGTGGGATGTATCGTGTGTCGTCCTCTTCCTTTGTGTTCGTTTTATTCAAGCTGATTCCCATCGAAGAGCAAGCTCATCTGCACAGGCTATAACCTTGACTTCAGTTTTCCAGGGAGAAGCTGCTGATGAGACTGTTTTGGGGAATACTAATGCCCAGGCCTCAAGGTACAAACCGAATAAAAGGGGTGATAAGGGGCAACCTTGCTGTACGGAGGATCTAGTGGGAATAGGTTTAGAGAGTCCGCGGTTTATGATGAAAGTGGGCGTACAGCTTTTGTAACGCAGAGATACGCCTTCATACAGGGCTTCCGCAAGCCCAGCTGACTTTAGAACTGCAAAAAGGAAAGAATGGCTAACTTTGTTAAATGCTTTAGCAAGATCACTTTAAAGGAGGGCCACCCATGGCTACCTTTGTATGGCGGTCCAAGTGGGAGCCCATGCGCCGCGATAACCTTTTCCTCCCGTTAAGGTCTGGTGGTGTTGGATTGGTGCATTTGTTTGTACATCAGCTGGCGACGCGGTTCTTCTTTTTGGAAATGGCTGGTCATCCGTTTTTAAAGGTTTTTATTCAGCATAAATTGAGTTCTCATTTGCCTTCTTTATTTGCTCCAACCCACGCCGAAAATCCTAAGCCGCCTTGGGGCTTCCTTAAAAAGGTTGCTGACACTTTCAAGTTTCTTATTGTGCGTTTTTCTTTCGAGCACCTGTACGGTCTCCCAAGGAAGGAGTTGTCGGGTGTTTTAATTGAAAGTTTATTTCCGGTACCCATTTACCGCCAACCATATCTGATGATTTTAGACAAAAGTGTGTTGAAGCGAGTCAAGAAAATGTGCATCCAGGCGGCTGCAAAAAACTTTCTTTTTTTTTTTAAATTGCCCACATCCACGTTGTGTGTTAAAACATGGTTCAATAGTAGTGCATGTGCGCCTTGGTCTGTCAACTGTCGCTTGTGTGACCAGCCCTAGACAATTGATCACTGCTTTGTTTTGTGTCGCCGGTGCTGTGTTTTTTGGGGATATTTTGCAGCGGACTCTTTAAAAGGACATAGACATCACCCTCAGTATACGCTTCTTGCCAGTGATGAAGAACTGTTCCGTGCCCTACGACTTTTTGTGCTGATTAGATTGTTTAGCCTATGGAAGTGTCGCGTGATTGACCGCAACGCGGAGGAACCGCGGGGAAGCAAGTCAATTTTTCGTGAACAATGCACGCTTGTGTATAATGTCTATGCGGCCCATTTGAAGCCGCCGTACTGGTTGCATGTTCCTGAGGCGTGCGTGTACCTGCCTCACTTTTAAAATGTGTCAGTGAACGTACCGTCATCGTAGTAATAGTGTTATTTTGAAGGTTTTCGGTCTAGACTTCCATGCGATAAAGAAAAATAAAATTAGCGTAACGCAGTGGTTGCGCCTCTGATTTGTATTCGCGAAGTCGCTAATTCGATCCCACCTTTTCCCATATTTTGTTTTTTATTTGTGTTAACTTTTCTCTCGTGTTTTTCTTCGGCTTATTCACGGTGTTCATTTATTCAGAAACTCGGTACTGGGTAATGCCCATCCTCTCGTTCTTTTTCGGCATTCCGTCTTTATTTTAAATTCGAAACCTGCCTTTATATGTTTGGTTGGGTTGGTTAGGTTAAAGATGCACGCCAAGCGATGCGTGCCGTGCGACGTTGGAGCAGCGTACGAGATGTTTGCGTGGAGGCCTGAATCGGCCAGAGATGCGTGAACGGCAGCGCACGCGAGCATTATTCGCCCTTGACGCTTGCGCATTTGCCCGTTGCCTTGCTAAAGGTGTGAATGCCAGACTTTCTTCGAGCAGATTAAAACTCTTCCTAGAGGAACAATGTGGGACGCCTCATACGAGTCATACATAGTATGGGACGGCGAGTCCCAAAGAAATCGACGCGCGTACCTTCGGAGGTCAGACGGCTCTCGGGATATTAAAAGTTAATTTATAAGGATGTTTCTGAGATATTATTGTTTTTATTGCCGTAGCTTAGCCTGCGTACTCTAATGGCGCAGGGAGTATAAAAATTACGGCAATGCGCGGCCTATCTTGCCATTAAAAACGTTATCAAAGGTGCAAACACGTCTCTTATTTTGGAGTACTAAAAGAAAAAAAAATCTGTCTCTAACTCCAATCTCGTATTAATGGTGAGATAGGCACGCACAGAAATATTGCTTTTTATTCTTGAAATACTTAGATCATGCAGATTACATTCGTGAATAGATTTTTTAAAAAGCTCCTCAGAGCCCCTACAGATTGTGCGAAATTGTACTGTTGTACTAAAGTGTACACACACATGCAAAAACATACACACACATACACACGCACGCACACAGGTATACATAACAACAAAAGCTCTTTGTGATTTTAGTGTTTAAATGTGGCACTGTCACAATGCTCAAAAGTTCACGGTCACAAAGCCGTTACTACACAAAATACCGCAACGCAAAATACCGGAAAGTGGACGTCCACGCGGTTACTTTTTCACTAATATAAAAAAATACTTTCGATGACGTTTCAACGAACTTGCTAAAATGATCAAAGTAATGTATTACAGACACGAAACGTGTACACGCACCTTGCAAGTGAAGGAGTGCCTGTATGCGTCACATCAATGAGAAGGCATCCAGAAGGTTTGAGCAGTCCTCGAAACCTTCCAGAGTGCAAGGCTGAGAACGAGGCACTCGTGAGTAACCCCACACCCAGCACCGTGAGTAATCCTATGCCCTCCATTTGCACAAAAATGCGTACTGGGCGTCAGTAACAGACGTTATCGTTATATTAACGTAAATAAATATAATTGTACAGACAAAAGATTGAGAAACCAAAAAAATCAAAAATAGGAAAGAAACAAGACTTTTACAAAGATGCAAAGATAAAATGAAAAAAAAAAAATGTACCTTGAGCATCTCTTCCCCAAAACGAGACCTGAATTAGAAGAGCTCGAAAAAAGACGCTGCGAATACGAATTAAAAAAATATATATATATACCGAAAACGAGCCAACAGCTACGCCTTGCATTTCCACAAAAATTCATAGTTGGCGGAAGTAACACTTTTAATCGTTATGATGGCGTAGATGATTGTACAGACAAAATTTGGGAAAACCAAAAATACAAGAAAGAGAACAAAGTCATCAACTGGACTTTTTTAAGGACCTGACCGGTCATCTTTTTGGGGGTATAAATTCAGAAATTAAAAGTGGGGGGCGGGGAGGTCAAGACATCCGGATTCCCCTCTGGATCCTCCAATGCGCCTAAAAGCGCACAAAATTTTGACACCCGCAGAACCACGAGAGGCACAAGAAAATGGTTTCTAGTAAGAAAGGTGTCACCCACAAAATTCTAACATTGCGGAGAGGGGATTGAACAAAACTTTTTCAGTGCGCGCGTCTCTTTTCAGCGAAAATTTGCTTCCGAAACGAGTCCGACGTCGAAATAGTGGCAGGCAGTATAAGAGTGGTCTGCTAAGAAATCTTGCTCGCGGGGCCCGAAATCAAAAGTGTACTAAAAAGTCTCAGCTCTGCTAAGACCGAAACTGCATGTTTAACCGATAAAAAACGCGTACGAACAAGAAGCTAGAAGCTCCGTAAACTTTGGCGGCTCAAAAAGGGCCCGATTTCGCGCGGACGGGGCGAGCGAGCGCGCCGCTTATTCTCGAACGCAGGCGCCTCTTCCGCTCCACGCCTTTTCCCC
>NW_027526460.1:125798932-125866432 GCF_048455015.1 Haemaphysalis longicornis
CAAGCATTCGAAAAGTGTTATCAATGTGCCCATATAAACTGGTATAGGCCATGAGCACTGCCTGCAAAGGCACCACTGAAAACTGTCCAGCACAATGTTTCGAAAGCAGCCACAGGCAAGCTTGCCATTGTTGCTGCCACTATCAGCCACATTCACGACTGCAATTTCCTGTGTATACACTTTGGAAACCAACATTTACACGAGGCAGTGTCAGTGTTTGCACAAAGCGTGTCATTTGCCAATGTAAATATTTGTGATGCATGTGCAGCGTAGTAAGCAGCGGTGAAACGACTTACAAAGCGAGAATGCTGCACTCGCTTATTCATAAGCGTACGTGGAGGCTCCGGTACACCTTTGGATGGAATGATGTGTCTACACAAACAAACACTTCATATTTGCATTGCGGGTGCCAACAGACTTGGCTGCCTCAGCGCGTGCTTCCGAGGGGACGAGCGCACAGTAGGCAGTGTACAGGTCGCCATAACAGCTAACCACTCATTTCACATGCAGTTGCCATTCGAAAGCAGGCCTTCAACAGCGATGCAACAAAACGATCTCAAATGTGGCACAAGAAGAGCTACGGAAAAATATCGTACGAAAAGGCTACAGCAACAAAATGATTTGAGCATGTATGACAACACCTGCCACTCGACGCTGTACTCTGCAACTAATACGCCAGAGGCAGGGGCGTAGCCAAGAAGGGCATTTCAGTGTGGGAACACCCCCTGAAATTTATGTATGTATAAAAATTACTAAAATATTGTTTGGGCGCCCGGTGCACCCTCTCTTCCTTTAAACTTTTTTTTTTTAGTTTTTGCTGTGGCCTATAACACCCCATGAAATATACTTCTGGCTACGCCACTGGCCGGGGACATATACATCTGTGACACAACACTTCATGCTGAAGGACAAAGTTGTGGACATAGAAGTCAGGCAGGTTGGTGAACAATTTCAAAGCACGTGTCCCGAACGTGCACCCCGTGGTAGATGGAACGGTGCCCTGCCAATCAAGCCCAAGACTTAGGGAAATCACGAACAGGCAAGAGCTTCTCTGGCTCAACTTGTTACATTGGTGATTTGAGTTACAGGAACTTCTTTTGTTGGCAAGAGTTCCAACCTACCGACCGCTCCAGGAAGCAGCACGAAGGAGGAGCGACCACTGAGCCGAAAGAGACTTTGCACCCCCTTCCCAAATGCGCGAGACAAAAGTATGAAATGCGGGAGAAACAACAGCCAAGGGCGACTGCTGGTGGAGCCGACGTTTGTCATCAGCCAGCTTCCTGAGCTGACCGGCTTTGCCCAAAATGTATTTGCAGCGTAACACCCCAGTCACACGGCAAATCTAGTGTCACTCACAGTGAACGACATTACCTGTTAATGGCATTCGGTTTGGCCATGAGGGTCTACACAGCGAAACAAATGTCATTTGGTAGCACCTAATAGCAGTGACAATTAGCGAGCTTGCAAAACTGCAAAATTATATTTCAAGTGCATCTAGAATGTTTTCATAAATAACATTTTTTTAAAACATAACAAAGGATTATTTTTTAAAAACAAAAATAAGAAAAATCACTGGTTTAGGTGACATCAGTAGACATCACAAGCCGAGACAAGACCGCAAAAAATCTGTATTAGGGTAGCGGCGCATTGGGGACGAGATTTTCTTTTTTGTTAGAACTTGTCTTTCTTTATTTGAAAAACAACATTAAGGGGGAAATATAGGTTCGCTAACAGTTTTAAGAACAGTATTCTTCGGTTTATTACTGAACTTTCTCCTTAGTGACGCGCCACTGCTGTTGAGGCTACTCATTTTGCTGCTGAATGAGCTCCCGAACCTCAGTTGGTGCTAAATGTCATTCGCCTCAAACGTCATTCGGTATTCTCGTGTAGTGCCGAATTAATGACATTTAAAGCGAATGACATTTACTCTAAATGTCATTAGATCTGCCGTGTGACAGGGGTATAAATAAATGTAGTTCTCGTCCTAGCTGAGTGGCCGCTTGGAGTTCCGCAGGTCAGATCCTCGACACTACTGCAGCTCAAAGAAGAAGCCCTGGGTAAAGAATGACGAGCTTTAACTGGTGTCATTGTGTCTGACTCCTGTCTCAGAGAAAAACAGGAGGGATCCTGGCTGGCATGTGACGGTACAATGCATCATGCAACTTGAAAGAAATGTCCCACAGTGGCAACGCTGACGCAATAGCTGCACCGGCAAGAAAGACTGTAAAGACGGTGGTGCAGCTTTTCTGGATGGTGTGGGATCGATTCGATTACAAATGGCTCCAAAGCTACAGCTGTGTATTTCCAACATGACTGCAAAGAGCTCCCGCTTTTTTTTTTTTTTTTTTTTTTAAGGGGAGAAGCCCCTTAGAGGCTCGGGCTGTCTGTCGTCGTCGTCTCACGCAGTCATGGTACCAAAACACAGGGAAACTCGTTTACGCCTCGCGCTAGAGCGCTTTATGCTTCAAAGACAAGAGACTTTTACAGCAAAGCTGTATACCTGTACCCCCCAACGGTTTCATCTCCACTGGTAAAAACGCCAAGGCCCCAAGAATACACTCGCACACTGCATGCTTCGACCCTCCCCAGGTTTCACATTACTGGAGATGGCTTGGGATTTTGTTGTCGCCTCCCCAACCCCTTTCATCAGACAGCACAAGGCGTATCCATTGTACCTCTGAACCTCCTCCTTCTCCTCTTCAACGGTTGCACTTTACCTCCCAGGCAAGACATGTAATGTGAACAAATGTACTGGGGTAATCAATAGCCAAAATCTTTGGAGTAAAAGCCCGTTCACACTTGCGAAGAAGCGACGCGACAAAGCGACGGAAGCGAAAGCGATCGCCACCCTTGCTGTTCACATTTGCACGCGACATCGAGCGACGGCGACGACGATTTTTTGCTTTTCTTGTTATTGCCTTGCGCTCGGAGCTAGACCTCACGGAAGTTTCGCCACTTGCGGAAACGTTGGCTTGTGGAGAAACAGCTTCCGGGTGCTTTGGCAGGATGTAACGTCAGGATATCTCACCTCCTGCTTCCGGTTCAAAAGAGACGGCGCGACAGCGGCAAAAAAAAAATTGGTCAAGACTGATCGCTCTCGTCGCGCGACGAAAGCGATGCCAGGCAACAAAAGCGACAGAAATTCCGTCACTTCCGCTCGCTTTCGTCACAAGTGTGAACGGGCCTTAACCTGGTGCCCAGTGGCACTCCGACAGGTTCAGGAGAGGAGCAGTGTTCAACGCACGATGATTAAGACACTAATTATGAGCACTTATCATTACACGCACACCCCCTCCCTTCTCTCTAGAAAATGGGCCCGAACCACAACTGTTGCCCACCCTACACATCAATACAATTTCCACGTGCTGCGAAGTTATCTGTACAATCATCGCCTCCGCCTTGCCTCTAGGGATAGAGCGTTCAAATCGCACGACTCCAAGCATCCAGGTTACTCCAAGAGCGAAGCAGCGAGGGGTGGGGTTCCACTGACCTTCTTCTGCTCCGACATGACGTAGCAGTCCTCGTTGGAGGGCAGTGCGCGCATGAGTCCGAAGTCTCCGATCTTGACCGCGTCGGCGGACGCCAGCAGCACGTTGCGCGCGGCTAGGTCGCGGTGGATGAAGTGGCGCGCCTCGAGGAACGCCATGCCCGTGGCCACCTGCACGGCGTAGCCCACGAGACGCGACACGGGCAGCCGGCGGCACTGCTTGCGCAGGTAGTCGCGCAGCGAGCCCAGCGGCGCCAGCTCGGTCACCATCATCAGCGGCGCGCTCAGCACCACGCCGAACAGCTGCACCAGGTTCGGGTGACGCAGCTGCTGCATCGCGTTCACCTCCTTCATGAAGTCCTCGAAGGCCCCCGGCTGCGACAGCGCGTCCTCCTTCAGGATCTTCACCGCCACCGGGATGGTGCGCCCGTCCGGGGCGTCCCACTCGCCGCGCACCACGACGCCGAACGAGCCGTCGCCCAGCTTGCTCGCCAGCGTCACGTCCTTCTCGAAGATCAGGCACGTCAGCGAGCCCAGGTCCGGCGTGCCCCCCGTCGGGGACGCCCCGACGACGGCCGAGGAGCCCGCGGGCTGCTGCGCCGAGGACGTCCGCGTCTTGGTTCCTCCTCCCAGGGGGAGCAGACGATTCCGCAGGTTCCGCATCCACTGGGACGCGCGGTGCTTCTTCACGGTGTCGAGCAGACGACGCGCGGCCGGCTTCCCCATGCCGATTTTCTCGAGGTCCTCGGTCTGGACGAAGTCGAAGTGACGCGGTCGCGTCACCTGTAGCTCGTCCCGGATTTTTATGAAGAACTGCTCTAGCTGCACCTCGCGCAAGATCTCGAAAAGCCACTCGACGCCCGCGTCGTCGCCCGCCACTCCGTGGTCGGCCGAACCCGCGGCTGACCGCCGGAGCGTACCGCCGCTACTTCCCGGCCCGTTCATAGCTTCCGGCCGTTTATGCGGCGCCTATTTTTCTAATCGGGGCTATAGTTACAGGACGGGGCCGTCCGCCATGAAGGTAACCTCAGAAGCATGTCCGACGATCACCGCACACTGTCAACTCCGTAGCGTGCTAAGCCTCGTCGAGGTGGATGACTCCCACGGCATTGTGACCGGTGTCGTACCTCGTCGGCTTGTCTAAAACAGTAAACAGCAAGTTTCAACTCGCTGTGTCTCCAACAATGGAAACAATCGGAACACCCCACACACTGTCCGCTTCCCGTTGGTTTCCCGTATGCTTGTGTTTGCGTCTTGTTTTGACGGGAACAGGCAGAACAGGTACGTCACGGACGTCACAGGTAGCGTCAGAGTGGTGACGGAATACCCGTAGTGAAACTGTGTTTCGGTTTCGGTTTCGGCATATGGGTTCGGGCACACTTCTGAATGTTGTAGAACATCACTGACACCACATTACCCGCACTCGTGGACAGCTTTTTAGTAAGCTTTACAACTTTCCTGCTCATTTATTCATCTTAAACTTCGGCACCGTAGTGCTTGTTGGGCCCTTCCAATTTTCGCGACTTATTCAACCTTAAATTCGGATTTTTACTTCTTTTTTTATTCTAATATTTTCCCATGTTTCACAGTATGCTGGTGCCTTGAGCTTCGGTGGCCGTCTCCGCAACTGGGTGACTCGGATGCTGATTCCTTTCTCCTGCATATGTCTGCGGCTACCTAGGATGAACGAACGTGTTAAATATTAGGTTCTTTCCGAAAAATGCTGCTCTAGAGCTAGCGAAGGTAATGGTTTAAACAACACAGACCATTATGCGAAAAGTCCGTCAAAAGGCGCCATTGTGGCTCGTCAGTCGTGTGCATAAATTAGAAATAAACTTCGTCAAAACTCTGGAGGGACAACTTAAAATTTAAGGACAGCGAAAGGCAGCTATAACAGAATTTGTAAACACGTAATGGGTACAGACCTCACCTTTGCAAACCGCGCACAGTAAAACAACTAAGGAAACAGTGTAGGGAATATTCTTGTACTGTTCCGTTGCTATTTTCACTTTCAGGGGAAAAGTGGAACAAAACTTTTTCACTTTGAGGGAAAATTCCTTTACTTTGAGGGTTATAAAGTGAAAAATGTAACCTAACTTCTAAAATATATTTTGAGGAGAGGTTAACGGTAATGGATTCTCGTAAGTTGACAGCTAAAATGATTGGGCAACCTCTACATGAAAAGTATGGACATGCATGTGGCTAAGAAAATCTTGAAAGCTAACGATGAATTATGTAAAGGTTAGGGGATCTCGAGAAGCAAATACTACAGCCAAAATAACCAAAAAAGAAGCAGGCAAAACAGATAAGATCGACTATATGGAAACTAAAAAATGGGTTTCGAAAACATATCTTTGGAGATGTACAGCTAGGGAGAGAAATTTGATATAAGGAATGTGCGAAAATCTCTGAAAAATCCAACGGCAGTGCTTTGCATTTTGAAGGTGCAGCAGGTTGCCTGAACAAATTGTTTCGAAGTATACATATATATCCAAAACGAGGGGGCCTGCGCGAAACAGAAAAGCTATTCGGAACATTCTGTTGTAATGTGATTGTGTCAGAGCCAAATACACATATGAGAGAAGTCTTCGCCTTCTAGAAGCCGTAGAGTTTCCAGCAAGCACAGAAAAAAAAAATGGCGGGTGATTACTATATTCCCTAATGCGATATTTAAGCACAGCAGCAGTGCGCTGAGGCAGCACTCACTCGCGGGGTCTCTCGACGGCAGCGAAGGCGGAAGTAAGAGCTGCTCTACTCCACATCCGCCCAGGGTCAGCTCCAGGACCAGACGGAATTACTATAACAAAATGTTATGTAACTTGGGCGATCCTTCAATCTCGACTCTCACCAAGTTTTTTTTAATAATTTTTGGACATCCGGTACCCTACCCAGTCATGGAAGCACGCAAAAATCTATCTCATCCCGAAACCAGGAAAACCTCTCAGCATGGATCACCTCAGGCCGATATCGCTTTCGTCTTGCGTGGGTAAAGTTCTTGAACACATCATCCATGCACGGCTAACGGCTTGCTTGAAATGCGCACGTAGTGGAGGCTTCGCCGCACAGCCGAGGAGTCAACAACAGCCGAGGAGTCAACAAAGCCCAACGGTGGGCTCAATCTTAACACCCCCCCCCCCCCCCTCACGTCTGTCTCGACAACGTGCAAGAGCGCACGTGGCGCCTTCTGGAGACAGGTAGCCTACCCTGTCGCGCGCTGCTACATCGCATTCACCCCCTCCCCGAACTGCCCATCATGCGGCATTCCCGCCACCTTATCCCACACCATGTGGGCTTGTCTCAATGATTTTTTTCACTGCATCACCTGCGACGAGCTCCGGGAGAGGGCGCTGGACAGCTCTGATCCGGAGGTTCAAGCCTCCCTGACGATTCGGGCTGCCATTGTCGCCGCCAGGCTAAAGCCAGCGAGCACCGCGTCCCCGGAACAGAGCTTGACTCAATAAAGTTCACCTCTCTCTCTCTCTCTCTCTCTCTCTCTCTCTCTCTCTCTCTCTCTCTCTCTCTCTCTCTCTCTGCAATTCTTAAAAACCTTTTTTTGTCGCAACAAAATTTTCTGAAGGTTTGATCACGGCCTCCGCAATCAACTCGGCTGCCGGCAACGCGCCACCGGCAGCCGATCACGGAGGCTATGGTTTGATTGAGTTGTGGACCCCCAAAATCAGTGACAATAATGAATTCTAGAGGAGAATATAGTATTATAAATCAGCATCATGATCTTTTGCGGCAATATATATCGGGGACGGTAAACGAGTCCTATTATCTGGGATAACTTAGCGGCAACCATGTATACATGCACGTCCCAGGAAATATTTCCTTTTTAAGGTACTAACACCTAGGGCCTTAAACGTAGGTACGAGTTCAATTGGCATTGAGTTTAACAGGATGGGTTGATCAACTATAACCGTTTTATTCTTGCTTCGGAATAACATTGCTTTTGTTTTGGCGGTGTTTATTTTTAAACCATGTTTGAGAGCCCACTGATTTAATGTATCCACAGTAACGTTTGCTGTGGGAACGAGCTCATTGCCTGTTTTACCGGTTACAAATATGCTTTTACCATCTGCATAGATAATAAATTTAGTGTCGGAGCTTATAGTTAAAATGTATTTTATAAATATATTATAAAGGAAGGGGCCTAAAATACTACCTTGCGATACGCCACAAGTTACTGGCAAGGGATCACAAAGGAAAGAATCTATGGTGACTATTTGTATACGGTGTTGCAAGTATGAAGCGATAAGAGAGGCTGTATTCCCTCGGAATTCAATTAAAGATGCTGTGTGTTCCGAAACTCTTGTATGTAAAGTAATACAGTTATTTAGACCATATACATTTAATGATATATCCAATTTATTTCTAGTTGAATTATTCTTCAACATATTAATAATCATGTCTCCACCGCAAATGAAATTGTAGCGGTTTTCAGTGACCAAAGCAAATATCTCTATTCGCTCCAAGAAAAGAGTCACGGAACCACCAGGGGGCCGGCAACAAACTGTAATTATTGTGTTTTGCAACTTAACTGACAACAGTTCACAGTCACCAGAAATCATTGAACATCCAGGCAGTGTGATTCGGCATGATAGCACTTTTTAACTAAGATATATAGACCACCACCTATGGAAGTAGTGTGATTAACATAAAAGGTGTTGCATGTAGTCGAAAAAAACTGGCACCATCTCCCCTCCGTGGATGATGGCGAGGGTGCGGAGTACGGGGACTCGAAATGACATCCAAGTTTCGTCCCGAGTGACATCCAAGTGGCACCCCGACCATCATTCGATTTGAGCGGTGAGTTGCACCTTGGTTATCCCCTAAATGAAACTGCAAGTCACGGCTGAAATCGAATTTCGCTTGATTTTCGCTTGATGGTGATGTGCGCACGGATAGACGCGGACGGACATTGGGAGGTCCTAAGGTACTCCGCACCATTACAGGCGAGGGAGTAAGCCGTTTGACTCTCGATTTAAGGTCGTAGCCCAATGGGTAAGACGACTGACGCTAACCCTGTCTGGTCTACCAGACACAGGCCTGAATCCTACCGGTGCCTGTGGGATTTTTTGCGATTGAACTGCTATGTGCACGGACGCGGACGGACATTGTGTGGTCCTAAGGTACTCCGCACCCAAAACAGTCTCGGCATCACTAGACCATGTTTCCGTTAACACTATGGCATCGAAAGAGGGTGATAGAAAATAGCCAGCGCAATAAAGACGAGGGCGAGGAAGGTAACAGCCGCGCTATGTCTGTTACCTTCCTCGTCCTCGTTTTTCTTGCGCTGGCTATTTTCTATCACCATGAACCAATACCAACTCGCCCAGCTTGCCATCTTGGTACATCGAAAGAAGGCTTTACCTGATCAGAGAACAGCGTGAGGTTAGATTATTTATTTTAGATGCGAAGCATCTCATGCTCGGGGCTGTGTCCCTCTTTCTCTTATCGTTGTCCGCCGTCCGCACTCTATCTACTGCGCATGCGCGTCTCTTCAGCCCCGTCAGCGTTTGGCCTGACGTCAGCGCAGTCCACTATAAGAAGAAATAGTTAGGCGGCGCCCGGTTTCGATCCCACGACTCTCTGGCCGCAACGGGAGGTACGTGGCGCTCTTCCCACTGCGCTACAAACCGAGACGAGAGCAAGTGCTACGAACGCGCCTTATGTCCTTCACTCATTCAAACTACGTCAAGAAGCTACTGATACAACGAAGGCACGCGAAGCTGAAGGTCAACGGAAAAGACGAACTGAAAACTTTAGAAAAGGACGTTGAATTTTCCGTGGGAAAGCTGTGGCGGGAAGCGCCACGCGCCTTGCAGCTCAACCAAAGTAGAAGACGAAGAGGGTGGGCAGCGGGGTAGGAGCGTGAGCACGCAATAAAGAAAGACGAGAACCAGGAGGTGTTCGATCAGGTAACGCGGGTGTCGGTCTCTTCGCTGTCTCTACATTTCTCTAACTCTACATGGGGGTTCACACTACGTTCCCATTCCTGATCCGATAAATGAAACAACATAACAACAACGCAATGTAACCTACACGGAACCCCCATGATGCTTCGCATCCTCCTCATGGTTGCCCACGGGAAGATGGTGTAATTTTTTACTGGCCTTGCATTCAAATGGAATGCCTTAAATGATTTGTAGAATTGTTCGCCAATACACCATTTAAAATCATTGCGAAGCACATAATGTCCATTATTTGTACTCATCATGGTTGTTCGATTAGAACACAGCTATGTACCGGAGCAGTGACGTCACTCAATGCTGTCCAGATCACTTTCATTATAGATGCGAAGCGCCTTATCGCCTTCTGTCTTTCTTACAAACACGCGCCCTTCCTTCTGCCACGCGAAGCGATAATTATCGCGTATAGCTTTATTTTGCGCCTGCCAAAGTAATCGCCTGTTGTCAGCAGTCAAGTTGTCAAAGAACTGATGTCATTTGGTCTTACTATCCTGACTAGAGCGCACTTCCATCCGTTTCTTTTAGGTGCGGAGTTCCTTAGGACCGCACAATGTCCGTCCGCGTCCGTGCGCATAGCATTTACAATCGCAAAAAATCACACAGGCACCGGCAGGATTCGAGCCTGTGTCTGGTAGACCAGACAGAGTTAGTGTCAGCCGTCTTACCCATTGGACTACGACCGTGAGTTAGTGCCCGAGAGTCAGACGGCTTACTCCCTCGCCTGTAACGGTGCGGAGTATTTTAGGACCTCCCAATGTCCGTCCGCGTCCATCCGTGCGCACACCACCATCAAGCGAAAATCAAGCGAAACTCGATTTGAGCCGTGAGTTGCAGTTTCATTTAGGGAATAATCAAGGTGAAACTCACGGCTCAAATCGAATGACGGTCGGGGCGGCAAATCGGATGTCACTAGGGGCGCAACTTGGATGTCATTTCGAGTACCCGTACTCCGCACCCTCGCCATCATACACGGAGTGGAGGTGCTGAAATTTTGAAGTGGTGGATTCGATGCCTCCAACTTTCTTTTTTAGCGTCGCAATATCTTTAATGTTCGTTTCAAGGTTTGCAAGGACACTGCCATGCTGATCTGAAAGGTGTTTCACCGAATTTTCAATATCAGAGATTTTCTTCATTAGCTCCGAAAGGGCATCAACTTTTGCAACGAGTGGTAGAAGCTGTGTCGTCTTGTCGTTGGGCTCTTTCACTTTACTGGCGATGTTCAGCTCATCACACTGACGTCCGTTTTTTTTTTTTTTTTTTTTTTAGCAGATTCACATGTAGCGTACTTCCAAGCCGCCCTTAAGCTATCACCTTTGCTACGGTACGTAGCTGCTGACACCCCCGAGCCTTTTCCTACAGATGATAGGCATATTCACAGTCCGAACATGTGACAAACATGCCATCCTCTAGCTGCTACACATTCATTACAAGAGACGCATTCCATCTAAGTACTCATAGCGGGATGAATAAACAAGCAGATTTTTCAGTGGCACAAACATCGGCAGCAGCAGCAGCAACGCCGACAAGAATAAGCGAGACCGCAGTAACTAAAGGGAGATTCACCAACCTGCGGTTTTTAGAAGACAGCACTTTGAAGAACTTGCATTCCAGCCGCCGCCACCGCTGCGCGCCAAATGCCCGGCGCTTCGAAGCTCCTCGGCTTATGAGCCCTGCTTCGTCCGGTGACGCAACCGTTGTCGCATCCGGAGATGGGCCACGTTGCAGACGGCTTGATAGTTGTTTCCAGTCTTCTTATCTCCGGCGCATATGCAACAGTAAGTAAAGGCAGCACGGCGGAGAAGCGGAACCTGCGGTTCTTATAAAAGACAGCACTTTGAAGAACTTCCATTCCAGCCGCCGCCTGAGCTGAAGTTGAAGGGAAAATGTGCGAAAGATAGAATTCGCAAATCCTAACCGCCGAAGATGTCATCAACAAACAGACGATCAACGGTGTGGCGAGTTATAGCCGTACGCCTTTTTTCCGCGGAACACGTGTGCGGGTAACTACAGAATGGCTTATTGCTACCTGACGAGCGGCTTCGTCCACCATAAAAAAGTATCTGAAGAAAATCGTAGATTGACCGTATATCGTTTTGGCTGTGACATGCATGCCGGTAGTTAAACGATTCCACTTACGCCGCACACTTCTATCGTTAGCAAGCTTGTCTGTGGTAAAAGGACGTGTGCGCGCCTATTCAAATTCCAGTTCATCCAGCAGGAATCGCCAGAAAAATGGGTTGTGCTATGCGACTCGAGGTCCGCTCTTCATTGCATCCAATCTGCCCTCCGCCGCGGCCCATACGAACAACTTGCGGTTGAAATCCGGTGCTTATATGACACATTAGTCAGGCATAGACATGATATCGTTTTACAGTGGCTCCCAAGCCACTGCGGCATTACTGGGAACGAACAGGCGGATAGAGCGGCTCATGGCGCCCACACAAGTGCAAGATTGACCCGCATCCCTCTATCACGCACTGATGCTGCAAGGTCGCTGCGGTTCATTGCCCGGGAAATCACTCTCGCTAAGTGGAATACACCCGAGTTCTCTAACGCTCGTCTTTACTCGCTCGACCCTAAGGTCCCTTCTTTCAGGGACCTTACTCGACCCAGATTTGCAGCGCCACCTACCTAATAACGTGCCACGCTCGGACGTCACCTTACTTTGTCGCCTGTGGCTAGGTGTTGCCTTCACCGGTGCTTACTCCTACACCATTGGAATGGCCAACAGCCCTGCTTGTGATGCGTGCGCCACCGACGAGACGATTGAACACCTTCTGTGCCATTGTGACCGCTTCATAACGCCGAGGCAACAGCTCTCCACCACACTTCGCCGACTCGACGACCTCCCCTTTACAGCGCAGACAATTTTGTGCCATAGGCGCTGTCCGACACAGGCCGAAAAGGCTATAAAAGCCCTACTGCTCTTTTTGAAGGACACGGGCCTGTCTGAACGATTGTAGGGACATTACTATAGTGCAGTGCCTTTAGTTCGCCCATTTTATCAGTGGACCGTATTAGTTTTGTGCATTTTCTGGTTGTGTGCGTTGTTTGCACCGCCTTTATAGTTGCCTGGTCACGCCGTGTGTTTTTTCTACTTTTCTATCTCTCATTTTCTCCTTTAATATGTACCGCTGTCCTTTCTTTCCCTTTCATTTCCCGTATCCCCTCCCCCCTGAGTAGGGTAGCCAACCGGACAGTATTCTGGTTAACCTCCCTGCCTTTCCTGTACTATTCCTTCCTTCCTTCCAGTTAAAAATTATCTTTCTCAACATATTACGATGGTGATGGTTACGTTTCAAAAAAAAAAAAAAAATCGGTCTCCACAACCGGTGAGCCCCATTGCCACCTCCATGACGGCGGTAAGTGCAGTCAGTGCGAATATGGAAGGAAGCATAACACCACAATGTGCTCTCTTTAACAAAATGTGACAATAAGCCAACCAACCAATCTGTGTCACAACAGCCCTCTAAATTTTCTGAGCGGCGCATTCCCCCTCTGTCCCCCCTTCATTTCGCCTTTTTTTCCCGTCCACACTCAGCATCGGTATATTATTACAGTCAAACCCGACTATATCAAACCCGTTTACATCGAATTATTCTTTAAACCAGTCTATTTCTAGGCACGGTACATTTGCAATAAGAATATATGGCAAAAATTACGCTTATATCAAACAAAAATACCAGTGACAACCGATATATCGAACATGCCGCAAAAGTGCCCACATAAGTTGGCTTTCCCTCGGGGCAGAGGAGAAATTCCGCCGGCACCCCCCTCAAAGTAGTTTAGCCGGGGTCGTTCCCCGCCCTCACCTGGTTCTCCCTATCGTGACTGCGACATCGCGTCGTGTAGGGCGAGCCTCCCCCCCCCCCCCCCCCCCCCCCCCCCACACCCCCCCTTGCAAGAAGTGATCCTGGCCCGCCATGCTTTTCCTTTTTTGTATTTTCGTTCGTTGTGTTTGCGTCGTTCGCGCTTTGCAGGCTTTTTCGGAAGTGCAGCTGTTGTGGCTAGCGCTAATGTCACTAAATAAAGGCTTAATTACTGGCAATATGTAGCGCGAAACCGTCAAATTTGCCTTTCGCTGTGAAGCTGGAAATAGTAAATCAAGCAAAGTTGGTGAGAAGTCGGACGTCCCCGTCAGGAGCGAGATTGTCGAAGTAGGTTCTGGGCAGATGTCACTGAAGAAAACGCCCGAAACTACTTCAAATCTCCCGCCTTGCACGTGCCGGTGATGACTGGAAATCCTGAGGAGTGCAAAGAAGCCACCGCCGGTGTTGCCGAAGTGTTGAGCGAGCTGTCGGAATGTCTGGGCGCCGTTGCCGGATCAACGGTCGGAGAGTTTGTGAGTGTGGATGATGGTGTCGCGAACACGGTAGAGTTTGGAAGAGTCACTCACTCTTAACAAAAAAAGCTCGTAAAAGGGTAGTAACGTCTGTATTTACTAACTCCTTAAGGAGTTTACTACCCCCCAGAACGGTAGGTAGGTCCTACCCATGGGCGTCCGGAAGGGGGGGCAAGGGGGGGCAACTGCCCCCCCTTGGAGATTCGGATATTTTTATGCACTACAAAAAAGCTGCACAGCTTGGTTGGCCCATAATTAAAATAACTTTGCCCTGAAGGGCGGAAGAGAAGAGAGAATGACGCCGACGTTCTCTCCTTTGTCCCGCCCTTTAGCACAAAGTTTTTTTAAATTATGCACGTGTACCAACTTGCCCAGCAATCCATGCTACTCAAATTATTAGTACACTCAGGTCCTGCGTATCCGCATGGAACGCCCTTCAGGACTTCGGTCAACATTGCACTTTAGACGGTGGGACTCTTCGACTTACAGTCTCGGACTCGCCACCGACTCCCCGAGAAGCAGTCCGGCATTAGATTTTCCCATGCATACCTATGGCTTCGGGGAATCCTCGGACTACCCGCGGACTCTCCACGGTGAGTCCGAGACTGTAAATCTAAGAGCCCCACTGACTGACATTGCCGGTCATGTGACGGCAGTGAAACAGACTGCCTGTGATGGCTATTTAAGATAGCGAATTGACGTTTTTTTTTTTTTTTTCTTATAGCTCTAGATTTATGCAGTCTTACCGCAAGAACATCAGTTTTCGGACAAATTTGCAGCCATATCTAGCTTAAAATCTTCACCGCTACAGGGAGAGTGTGACATCCTCCCGGGCCACGGAGGAGAACCTTTTCTTTCCTCCATGTCCCGTCCCATCACCTTGTACACCCTTTCCTTCGAAATTGCGAAATGTCGGCACAACCCAAGCCCCGAAACAAAACCTATAAATCAGCCCCTCAAAACGCTTGTACGCCTTTATTGCATTGAAAGTGAGGGAGGCCGGTAGTATCTTTATTGTGTGAGATATTTCAACAGATTCATCACACATGCCATCCCGCAATTTGCCCAGAAAAACTCGAGGCGTCTGCAGCTGCTATTCAAGGAACATTCACGGAGTGCAGTTGTATGTATGTGAACGTATTTTGCTGTGTGCTGGCGATCAGTTGTCCTAAGTCAAAAACCCTCACGCAGCGAGGCTGGCCACTCTTCTTTACAAAGTGACAGTAACTTTTCGCATTTTCTTTATTAACTTTATTTCTTTGTTTGGTAATAAAATCCAATGTATATTCTCCAAGTCTTGTTCTAATTCGCTGTTTGTAATTTTTGTAACCACAAATAGCGCCTTTTTGGTGCTATCCAACCGTACCCCCCCCGCCCCCCCCCGCTAATGGATGCCCCCCCTTGTAAAAAGTTCTGCGGACGCCCTTGGTCCTACCACTAACTGTGGAACCGTTACTAGTCTAGATGTGCAATTAGTAACTGCTGCTGGTTTAATACTAACATTCACTGAAGTAACACATTCTATGAATAATTCAACATAATAACTACAGCTCTTTTTCCACACCAAATCACGATTAAAAAGTTTTTGCAAATCTACATGCTGTCTTGTATATGCTCACATTAAAATGCACAATTCTAAAATTATCGCTAAAATATTTGATTTTTACGACAAGCCCACCGACTCTCTCAGAGGACTTTTCGCTGCTGGCTATAAAAGCAAGAAGAGCAGGCGTATTTCTAAGGTAACTAAATAATACTCGCTCTCCTCGCGCATCCCGTTGGTTTTCTTGCTCAATTCAGTTGTTGATTGTCCACGTGTGGTATGTGCGTGATGAATGTGTCTGTCGCGCTGCGCACTCAGCAGATCCACATTGTTACGCGTAGCTTTTTACTAGGTCATGCATGACCAGTTAGTATAAAAGCAACTAAGTACCTAGTCAATTCTGGGACAAGTAACTCTGTTAGTAAGTGCGCCGACCTTTTTTTAAGAGTGCTTTATTGCCGACATCGTACCAAGCGGAAGTAAAGGCGGGCGCAATGAGGAAAGCAACGACGACCCTTCTCCCACAACCTCGAAAGTGATTGGTGCACTCGCACCAGTCCCGACGCTTCCTCGCAAATGTGAAAGATTGCGGCGTCAGCTGCCCCGACTATTTACGCAGTGAAGAGAAGTACATACTGTCTCAGGCAGGGAAGGTTGTTCAAGCAGAAGACATCCGACTGTTTCGGGCGAAAGTGGGGCAGTTTCACCGATAAAGTGCTTTTATGACGTCCGATTCCTTAGCTTGCTTATATCAAATTATCCCCTATATCGAACTGATTGATGTTTTTTGAGAGTTCGATATATCCGGGTTTGACTGATCTAAAACACAAAAATATAAAATTGATACAAAACTTGAAAATGAAATGATGTTTACGCGCACGCTATATCTTTCCGTTTAGGTTTCTTTTTGTAGGTGGAATATAACACCACCGAAAAATATTTCCAGCTACGCCACTCCATCCCAGGAGAGGCAACGAACACGGTCATCTAACAGCCCGAGACCTCGCCCAGCAGGCCACGGTGGAGACGCAGGAACCCGCACCGCTCACAATTAACCTTCCACGAAATTACGCAACACCACAGGCTCGATAGAGCAACGCTCCCCGCACCACATTCAGAACTCAGGATGACTCAGGGAACTCCATTCAGACTAACACAGACTAACACATTTCCACATCCAATAAGAGTGCACCCTATCAGGATGCACCTACGCATGCGCCAACACAATTCGACGCCCCATGTAAATTGTGCAACCAGCCAGCACTCTCAAACACATTATATGAGACTGCGACAAAAACTCAGACCTTTCACCCCTTTCCTCATCCCATGAGCAGCGGGAGGCACTGTTCAGCTCCCTACCTACATATCAACTTCCCCTGGTCGCTGGAAGGCATCTCGTGCCAAGACGGCGCATAGGGATCACCCCGCAACCTCTGTTCATTATTACTATTATTATTCCTTATTTAGAAAGGGTGACTCTAAGTATAGTCAGGGATGGGGAAGGCGGTAAAGGAGGTGAGGGCATCTACACCCTTTTGTGTATCCCCCTTGGTACTTGCGAAAGTCCGCGGGGACATGACAGTCTCTTTTGGGTGAGCCCGGTCCAGAGGAGGCGAAGCCCACTCCTGGAAGGTCTTTATGTTCGGCGGAAGATGGGCTCTTCTCTCCGCCGCGAGACCCGAGCACTCCCACAGCGTGTGCTGCATTGTGGGCCTCGTTGGCGCGTGACACGAGGAGCAGTTCACGATGGTCGTCTTCCTGGAGTTCTAGGGGGTTCCCTCTGGTGTCTTGAGCGGCAGGGAACGCATTCCCGCCACTTTTCGAGCACGCCCTCCGTAAGAGCAGCCCCGACTCCTATCTTGTGCAGCAAGACTTGGGTCCAGGCCCGTAGCCAGAATTTTTTTTAGATGCGAAGCATCTCATGCTCGGGGCTGTGTCCCTCCCTCCCTCGTTGTCGTTGTCCGCCGTCCGCACTCTACTGCGCATGCGCGTCTCTTCAGCCCCGTCAGCGTTCGGGCTGACGACAGTGCAGTCCACTATAAAAAAAAATAGTGAGGCGGAGCCCGGTTTCGATCCCACGACTCTCTGGCCGCAACGGGAGGTACCTGGCGCTCTTCCCACTGCGCTACAAACCGAGACGGGAGCATGTGCTACGAACGCGCCTTATGTCCTTCACTCATTCAAACTACGTCAAGAAGCTACTGATACAACGAAGGCACGCGTAGCTGATTGTCAACGGAAACGACGAACTGAAAACTAATGGGAACTTCAGTCGACCCTATGGCTGCTTCGCATATACTCAGGGTTTCCTTACGGGAAGATGGTGTATTTTTTTTGGGGGGGGAGGGGGGGGGGAGGGGGCATTTGTTGAAGCCGAACTATTCACGGTAGGCACTTCATTGGCGAAGTTATTTTATGCCAGTTTTGTACAATCGTATTTCAATAACGGGGTATATTTTGTGCGAGCGATTGTTCTCAGCATATTTGATCAAATTAAAAAAGAAAGCCATAAAGTAAAAAGAGCTAAAAAAAACTTTAGACTACAAAAAATGGTTTCATCGTGGCATACCCAAGAGCTTACCTTGGTGCCTGGCGTGGGACTGTAGGCTGTACTCGCATCGCGCCACGCGAGTTTTGGCGAGATACCGAGGCCACACGATTTAAAGCGAATGATCTGCAGTTCTGAGAATTTTGCTCCTCATTTAATGTCTGAAGTTTTGTATTGTGCTCCGAAGCCAAATATTTCATAGAGCCGGGTTGCGGCGATGGGCTAGGAAACCATTTTACCTACTTTAGATGTTCTTTAAACAAAATTACGAGCACAGAGCCGTTCTAGTTTTTCATCTCCACAAAATACTGCTTCATTTGTTGCATGTGGATTTTAGGGAGACCCTAGTTTGATTCTAGCACGTTTTCATGGAAAAAGCCTTAAATTAAGAGAATTCTTCAACTTCAATGCTTACCTTAAAGATATTACTCCGAAAACAATGACCTTTGAAGGTATGTTGACCTTCTGGTTAGTTCAGAAGTCTCCCATCGCGAAGCCAATCATTGACGGTCACCTATATCAGCGCAGTCATGGGCGAACAGCGCAAAATATTTGCAGACCGCTCTTGTCAAGTACTCCGAAAACCCAAGACGCAGATAAATATTGCCATGAAATGGGGTTTAAACCGCAGGTTCGGCGAAGTTGTGGCTGGGAAGTTAAGAATTATAACAGGAGTCCAGCGACTTCCGAGCAATTTCCACGGAGCCCGCCAGTCTTCGAGACAAAAAATTCACGCATCTCCACGAAGCGAATCATGATCGTTCTGGGGATCGTTCTGGGGAAGCATGGGGGATTGTTCTTACCGTAAATCACCCGTGGCCTTGCCCACTCGCGCATGTAAATGAGTGAAAACGCGTGCGTACAGTATATACAATTACAATCCAATCCAATCCGATAATATTCAATTTAATCCAATCCAATCCAAATTCAATCTAATCTAATTCAATCCAATGCTCCTAGTGCATCCGCAACACTGTGTACACGAACGCCAAGGGACAAACCATGGGCAAAGCGAGGTTCTTAAGTGATTCGCCCCTAAAAGTCTTAGGTCAAGGAGAATAATCTTTCCACTACATGGCGTATAAGACAGAAAACAAGAAAGTTACGCCGCCCACCTTAGCCACCACAGTCGTGTCCCACGCGATCATAATCTCTGATTCTAAAACGGCCGTTCAAAATTTCGCTCGTGGCCTTATTTCGCCCCTCGCCCTCAAAATTCTGGCTCAAACTTCCCCAAACTCCCCGGTAGAACTAATTTGGACCCCGGCTCATGCCGGCCTCGGTGGAAATGAGGCAGCCCACGTCGTCGCTCGAGGACTTACAATCCGAGCGGGCCCCAACCTCGTTCCCTACCATGGGGCCAGATCCGCCAGGGACAGACTGACACCTTACCACGACATTGTCAGTCATTACTGCCTCGCCCGCCGCAAATACCACCCCCCCCCCCCTGCCCATTCCCAGCTCACCCACGCGCAGGAACGCACATGGCGACTCCTCCAGACTCACAATCTCCCTTGCCGAGCGGTACTTCACCACATCCACCCCTCCCTTTACCCTTCCCCCAATTGTCCTGCCTGTGGCACACGCGCCACTTTACACCACTCCATGAGGGGCTGCCCTAAAGACCCTTTCCCTCTAATTTCCTCCGACGAGCAGTGGGAGGGGGCGCTGGGTAGCTCTGACCTAGGGACACAACTCTCCCCCGTGGACCGGGCTACGCTAGTCGCCGCCAGGCTGGAGCCTGCGGCCACCCCGACCCCTTAAACCTACCGCAAATAATAAAGTTTTTTCTCTCTCTCTCTCAACGCACTTCTGTTTACTCCTGAAGTAATGGAAGGCCTTGGAGATGGTCCCAGTGAACTTTGTTTTAGTGCACTAATGAGTCTGAGAACGCTGCTGACTATAACCTTTCCGCGAAACGCAGTAGTTTCAGCACTTGACGGAAAGAAACACGCAAAACTGGCTTGATTAGAGTTTGCACTACATGTTTCCAGGGCGCTCTCTGCATTTGGGAGCGCACCCCGTGGACCAGACGTCTTTCCGAAAAGGCTTCAACTAAAGGCGTCGCAGAGACTGAACCGCTTGAAGCACAACTATGGGTGAAGGACAGTGCTGCGAGAACAACAGGACATCCTGTCAGGATTCGGAATCCCGCTGACGCATTATGCCTGTTTTCTGCTATATGTCCCTTTTGATGACCCTGTAGGCACTGCTGTAGCAAAGCGCTGTTGCCTTTTTGTATAGCCGGTATTCAATGGCGTGGATTGCATCAAGGCAACCAAGTGTGCGCCGCCATATCTGTGGCCAAGCGTCTGTTGCTAGGCGACGTTGTGCGCACGGCCCGCAGATCAGGCACCCCTCTTCTCCTCCATGCAGCCGTGCAAGTGCGTCGTCACTCGTTACGTCGGGCTCCGCGGGATGGCGGTACTTGTCCATGCTAAGCACGACTGTGAAACACATGGCTGTGTCTCACGTTACAAACTACCTCACCGAACGCAAAGTATTGCCTCGAGTTCAATGTGAGTGCGATTAATAACATCTCTGTTGACGCCACCGTTTAGAATCGGATTGGAACGGAGCAGATGACGCGCTCCGGTGTTTTTTAAAGACGACAGTCTTTCTTGGGCTACTTAAACCCAGAAATTTTGGTCTGTCTGTCTGTCTGTCTGTCTGTGACTCGATTCAGCCACCCGGCCAAAGCAAAATTGATATTGCGCAATAGACTTATATATTCACAGCCAAATGTAAACGTCTAAGCCCTGTTTAAATGTTCATACTTGTCAACTTTGTTGAACAAGAACAAGACATTACGCAAATATAAGACAGGAAATTAGTACACAAGGGATATTTGCAGTGGTCCTTTATTAAAAAAATTCCTGGATGCTTGGTTTTTCGATAGCAAATGATATTCTATATTTAATGCAGAACAACGCGTACCGCCTGCGGTTGCCCGGCCACCTCCTGGCGGCATATGAGAAATCACGCGGCAATAGCAAAGAAAGGTTCCACTAGCTAGGTTTCACGTTCTGCTTGGAACGCACGTGGAGCACGACAATGCGGTTCTATAAATCTTGAAGTCGGCCACCTCAATTCACGGGCGTCTTCGCCGTACTGCAGCGCTGGCATCGAGGAACCCCGCCTGTAGCAGTGGAACGCGGTAAATTCAAATCGCCTTGAGCAAACCTTTAGTGTGCTTACCTTGGGATGAGCGCGACGGAACAGGAACAGCATGAGAGGTGAGCGGGAAAGCGAAGGGGGGCATTTCCTTGGAAAATGTCTACAAAGACTATCGTCTTTTGACGACATTTGCAACGAAAGGAGCAGATACGCGGTCTTTTTTTTTGTTTTTTTTGTTCGGCGTGCGGCTGCAGGCCCAAGCCGCGTCATGTCCGCGGCGCATCGGCCATGTCTGTGGCCGTTTCCAGTGCTACCAAGTGAAGAAATTGACCGCTAAAGTTTTCAACGAATACCGCCTATAGTATGCGAGGCTGCCAACATGTGGGGGCGGACGGATGGTTTTCAGCAGGCGGAGAAACAGCGAAGGGTGCGGAGGAAAAGAAAGAGCGTTAAACTCGGCGGACATGGAAATTGTTCACCTATTTCTTCCACCGCCTTTTTTTCCTTCTCGGGGCGTCGACACTTTTGACCCAGACGCTCACTCACTTCGCTGGACGGGCAGAGACAGGCTTGTGTCTTACAGGGAGCTGACTACTCATTACCGGCTTGAACGAGCCCGCAACCCCCCCCCCCCCCCCCCCTGCTCATCCATCCCTCAGTAAAAGGCAATCTGTGGTTTGGCGGCTTCTTCAGACGAACTCGTACCCGAACCCTGTCGCGTGTAGTCATTGTTATTCTGGGCAGTTTTCAGATAAATGTCGGAGATGCAAAGAACGCATGTCCTCAGGCGACTTCTCAGAGCCGCAAAATTAGCAGTAATGAGCAGTGGGAGACCGTATACTGCTCAGCTCAGACCCGGCGGATCAAGTCTGGGCCGTCCAGTTAGCCGAAGACGCTGCTAGGACCCAAGGGCTTCTGGCCGACGCCTAGGGTGGAGGTCTGCAGACGCAAGACAAGCAGAAGGTGCAGCTGGTACCGTGCTGGCCCAATGCCTGAGTATGGTCCCCCTGAGATAGAGCGTGTAGCCGCCGTTGGTCCATTTCGCCATTCCGTACAGGCGCTTGCGCCGCTCCATGGAGTGTTCTTCGGCCCGAGGGTCAAGGGCGAACCATCGCCTCTCTGGATGAGTAAACGGAAACACGTGGCCCTTCCGCACACGGCGTCGATGAGAAGACGAGAGAAAAAAATGTGGCGCATTCTGAGTGAGGTCCCTTGAGCCGCTGTCAGCGACACTGTGCATTGCACCCTTCTCCGAGAACGGCTGGGCCCCCAAAGCTGCATCCGGTGTTTTTGTTCCTCACCAGAGAGGGTAAGCTTAAGCAGAAGGGAACAGTTTTACAGAAGGGAAGCTCTCGCTTACGCGTGCTGCCAGGAAAATAGTTGGGGAGTCAAGCTGGAACCCCCCCGCCCCCCCGCCCCCGTACCACACTTTCGGGGAAGGGGGGGGCTAGGGCCTCCCCCTCTCTGGCTACGGGCCTGCTTGGGTCCCCCTGGGAAGTCCTCCTGGCAGTGGTGTTGGGTCATGGGGTGCTGCGGCGTGGAACTTCGCCCTGCTCTCTTGCTTGGCAGCTTAAAATTTCTCTCTCTCTCTCTCTCTCTCTCTCTCTCTCTCTCTCTCTCTCTCTCTCTCTCTCTCTCTCTCTCTCTCTCTCTCTCCCTCTCTCGCCAAGCGCAGAGAAAGGATGCACGCAGTAGTCGGGTCTTCCCTTCATGGACTTTGTTCCGCCAGTAGCTTCTCCGGCTGGCCCCTCGAGCACGCGTCCTATAGTTATCTGGTGTAACTTCACCTGGCGCACCCACACCGCTCCTCCTTCTACGCGTAGACAGGCTCGAGAAACGCGTGGACGCTCTCGAACACAGAATGAATGCCAGATTCGACCGGCTGGAGAAGTTCCTGTTCGAGAAACTCGGAGCTCCCTCTGCAGCCACCGGCAACCACGGCAACAACGGAACGCAACAACAACAACCATGCCCACCCCAACCAAGACAAGCCTAAAGATCTGGCACTGGAACGCCAATGGCTTCCAGTGCCGAAGAGCCGTACTACAGCAACACCTGAGGTCCATGAAGTCTCCCCCTGACATTATCATGGTCCAAGAAACACACACGGAGCAAGCACCAACCTTGCCGGGATACCGCACACACGCCAGCCCTCCCAGCGCACGGGAATGCGGCACGGGAGCAGCACAGGGGGTCTGCACCTTTGTCCGCAAGGGGATCACATTCATAAAGCACGAACACTTTCTCGGCCGCAGCACGGCAATCGAGCTCTGCGCGACCGAGGTGGTGATTGGCAAGAAGAAGACTGAAACCATGCTCTTCATCAACACCTACAGCAACCCGCAACACAGGCAACAGAAATTCAAAGCCCTGTTTCATAAAGCACTGAAGACGGCCCCCAGCGACACGATAGTGATCGGCGGGGACTTTAATGCGCAGCACAAGGAACTCGGATATGGCATCACGGCAGCCAAGGGAAGGGACCTGTTGGACGATGCGACGGACGCGGGCTTCATCCTGCTCACCGACCCGGCCAACCCCTCCCGCATCGGCACATCGGTTGCCCGGGACACCAACCCTGACCTCGCATTTGTGCGGCTGCCAGATGGCAGACCCGTGCAGTGGAGGAACACGGGCCACAACCTGGGCAGCGACCACCACATTATCGAGGTAGAGATCCCCACCCTGGCAAAGGGAGGCATTGGCTACCAGAAAATCAAACACAGGCTAACGGATTGGCACCGGTTTCGCGAAACGAGCCTGGGCACCCAAATCACGGACATTGAAGACTGGGCGGAGAGGCTGGTAGAGGCAACTTCGCAGGCTACCACAGAGGTGGAAACGGAAAACACCATTCAGCGTATGGACCCTCGCCTCGCTCACATGATCGAGGCGAGACAAGCATTACAGAAGAGATGGAAGCGGCAGAGGCACAACCGCAACCTCAGAAAGAGGGTAGCGGAGCTGAACCGCAGCATCGAAAAATACAGCAGGCAGCTCTGCGCTCAACAATGGAACGCCATCTGCAATGAAGCGGACGGGCAGTTACACGCTGGCCGAACGTGGAAGCTGCTCAGGCACCTGATGGACGAATCCAAGAGCAAAGACTACCAACAGCACAGACTCTCACAGATTGTCTACGCTACCACCAAGCAACTCGGAGAAGAGGAGATGTGTAAACGCTTGAACGAGCGTTACCTCCCCAGCACCCCGAGCGAAACGCATACCAGGGACCGCCCAACCCTCTGCTCGACAAGGATATTGAAGAGTGGGAGGTTCGCAAGGCGGCCCAAGACCTCAACTGCAAGTCCGCAGCCGGCCCTGACCAAATCACCAACAAGGCCCTGCGAAACCTAAATGACGAGGCCATAACGGCCCTCACCAACTACTACAACAAGTGCTGGCGCGCCGGAACACTACCCAAGCAGTGGAAGGCAGCCAGAACAATCCTAATACCAAAGCCGAACAAGCCACCCGGCATTGAGAATCTGAGGCCCATCTCCCTAACTTCGTGTGCTGGAAAGGTATTGGAACATGTCCTAAACAACCGGTGGCAAAGGTTCCTAGAAGACCGGAACATGTACCCGCACACGATGCTAGGGTTTCGAGAGAAGCTCAGCACGCAAGACGCCATGCTGCTAATCCAGCACGAAGCCATGGACACCACCACAGTCAACACCGGGGACAACCGCGCCATCCTCGGCCTAGACCTACAGAGCGCCTTTGACAAGGTACGCCACTCTGCGATCCTGGCTCAAGTCAACAGACTGGGGCTCGGAGAGAGGACCTACAACTACATCAGGGACTTTCTGTCACACCGCACGGTGATGCTACAGATTGGAAACCTACAAATGGAAGAGCGGAAGCTGGGCAGCATCGGCACTCCGCAAGGCGCAGTCATCTCGCCATTTCTCTTCAACCTGGTGATGATTGGAGTCGCCGAACGCCTGAACCAGCTCCCTCAAGTCAAGTACACCATCTATGCGGACGACATTACCCTCTGGGTCCCCGGGGGTAGTGACGGCCACATTGAATCCACACTACAAGAGGCAATCGACAACATCGAAGACTGCCTGAAAGACACGGGACTACGATGCTCTCCGCAGAAATCGGAGTTGCTGATACTACCACCGCCCGGGCGCCTCCGCAAGCGAGCAGCGGAGGACGCCAAAAAAATCACGCTGCGCACGGGGGACGGCACAGTCATACCCCACATGAAAAGCATCAGAGTGCTCGGCATGCACATCGAAGCCAGCCGCAGCAATACAACCGCAATCGACCGCATGGTCACCAAGATGGGGATCGCAACGCGTCTTATCAAACGAATATCTACGCGCAGACAGGGAATGCGAGAAGCTAACCTGCTGCGCCTCTCGCAATCATTTGTCATGAGCCACGTTACATACGTTGGTGCGTTCCACTACTGGAAACAACAGGAGAAGGATAGGATCAATGCGGCCATCCGCAAATCCTACAAGGCAGCACTGGGGTTGCTCAACAGCACGAGTAACCAGGCCCTTGCCGAACTGGGGGTACACAACACCCTGGACGAGGTGAGTGAAGCCCAGCGGGTCTCCCAGCTCGAACGCCTCGGTTCCACCAAGACCGGCAGGGCCATCCTCCAGAGGTTGGGCCTCAACCCACCTCAAGTTGACCAACATCAAGATAGGATCGTTCCCATAGAGGACGACATCATTCGCAAGATAAAGGTGCTCCCCTTGCCGCGGAACGTCCACCCGGACAGGAACGCGGAGAGGAGAGCGGCGCGAGCCCGAGCGCTCGCCGAGGCACACAACAGTGACGAGGGGGCAGTATACGTGGATGCAGCCAAGCACCGCGACCGCCCCAACACATATGTGGTGGTGGTCGTACGAGCCACCACCGGGGAACTAATGAACGCCTGCAGCATCAAGGCCCGAACGGCCGCGCAGGCAGAGGAGGCTGCCATAGCCCTAGCGCTAGCGAGCAGCCCCACAATCACCACGGTGCTCAGCGACTCGAGGACCGCAGTAGCAAGCTACGCCAAGAACGCCGTGTGCGGGACTGCAGCGAGCCTGCTCCCCGAGCGCAAGGAGACTACAACGCACATCCGCTGGTTCCCCGCACACGTGGGGGGCATTGCGGGTGGCACCGTCAACCGCAACGAGGAGGCGGACGCCATCGCACGCGAGCTCGCGCACCGTGCGGTGCCCCCCTGCCCATCGTCTGCGGCGGAGATCATGGAGCCCCTGACCAACTACGGGGACATCCTTCACTGGCATCGTGCGGGAAGACGCGCCCTGCCCCCACCTCACCCGAGGCTCAAGAGGGGCGAAGCTGTCCTCCTCCGTCAACTACAGACTGGATCCGTGCTGACTCCAGCGCTCGCGCGCCACGTGTGCCCTGGAACTTACGAAAGTGCAGTGTGCAGTGTGTGCGCGTTGGTGACTGCAGACCTGGCCCACATCATGTGGGGATGTGAAAGACACAGTGCAGTGGGGAGCCCAAAAGAGCTACCACCGGACATTATAGGACTCGTGAGCTCGCCCGAATACGAGCGGCAACTGCTGGCAGTCCAGCGGCTCGAGGCTGCTCTGGCCCGGCAAAGGCGAAAAGGAGACCCTCCTTCGGGAGGGGACTCGCCGAGTAGCCTGAACCGGTGCCCAGGCATAGCTTCGGGGTCTGCTTAGTACATAGACAGGGGGTGGCGAAGACCTGCGTGGCCTGACCCGCCTCCCCGCCGGAAATTTTCAATAAATGTCATTTTCTCTCTCTCTCCCTCTGCGAGTCGCTTTCCCTGCCCCGCAGATGCGATACGCTGAAGCCAGCGCTACCTGGTGGTAGACAAGACCCAGTGGCGCACCCGGCAAGAATGGCACCAGCAGCAACAGCAGCACCATTCCGCAAAACTGGGGGAAGGGTCAAGGAAAATTTCGCTCAATCCGAACCGATGGTGCTGAGCTCCGCGTGCGGACAGACAGGCGAAATCCGCATCGGGATCACCACGCCCCAGTCGCGGTCACGGTATAGGAAGTTCCTGAAGTGGGATTGCGACAGAATAGGGCTCCGTACTAAGTAGTTAGGACATGTTCTACTGTACAGTACGATTCCAGGCCGCGGCGGCCGCTTTTCTGATAGAGACGAAAAGCGAAAACGCCCGTGTGTTCGAGATTTCCACGCACGTTGAAGGTACCCAGGTGGTCAAAATTAATCCGCAGCCCTCCCCTGCGGCGTGCCTCATCTCCTGTGTGGCGTCGGTGGCATCACAATCAATCAGAAAGGGCGACGACACCGACGTCTCTGTGGAGGAAAGGAGGCCGACAATACGCTGAATGCACGCAGAAAAAAACATGGACTCGAACCTCACGCCTTGAGCGAATACAGCGCTCGCTGGAAACTGCGGCGGGAAAGTTGCGGGCCGAAGTGCAGTAATGTATTAGCTTTTTTTTTTTTTCACGCATTCTCTGCTCAGTATCAGAGGCTCTTGTTACCATTCGAACCTGTGGCGTCCGAAGGGGCGAATTCTCTGTTAGGCATAGGCCAACAATAAGTATGAGTTTATGTGTTTGCCGCTCAGCCAAGAAAAGAAATAAAACTGCCAGGAAACCGAATGCGGTATACCAACGCGCAAGTTTGGGCTAGTTGGCGTTTCGTCGTAATTATATCTGATGGAAGATGTCGACCATGACGAAACGGGAGGGCATGCAAGGCTTGTCTGGTGCATGCCGCTCCCTTTCACCATGGTCGAAATCTTCCATCATGTACATGATAATCACGAATTGTTTAACACGCGACACAAGACTCGTTTTACAGCGACAGCTATAACTGCGAGGATTCATTGTTTTTTTTTAAATGCAGAGCATTTCAGTAACTCACGATGTCACCCGCGTTGACGTCCGTAGTCCGCAGCGCACCCCTCCCTAATATATAAAAAAAAAAATACTATCCGGCGCCCGGTTTCGATCCCTCGACCGTGCGGGCAGAACACAATGTACACGGCGCGCTACCCACTGCGCCACAAAGCCGACACAGAATGGGACGCTGCGAACGCGCCTGATATCGTTGACTCATTCAAATTACTGCTGACGAGCGCTTTCTCGTCAGCAGTTGCCACAAGTGCAACAACATTAACGTAACGCAAACTACTTAACGTCGTGCGCCCCCGGAAATGTTCTGCATTTGATCGTGCCCCTCGCGAGGGGGATGTTTATACAGGAACTCCTACTTCTAGCGGACTCCTGGCGTCCTCTTACTGCCATTGTAGAGACTATGAGGCGGTCTTCGAAGGGCGCCAAATTTGAATTCTACAAAAACGATTTTTTATTGATTGTGTGGGTTAATGCACCGAAGCTACACCTGGGGTATGAGGCGCACCGTAGTGGAGGGCTCCGGATTAATTTTGACCACCTGGGGATCTTTAGCCTGCGCCGAAATCTCGAAAACACGGGCGTTTTTCCTTGTCGCCTCCACCATAAGAGCAGCCAGCACGGCCGGGATCAAGCCCGCGTCCTTGGGCACAGCAGCACAACGCCACAGCCACTGAGCCACCGCGGCGGGGGATGCATGACAAAATACTTCGCGCCCTGCAAACTAATACTTACCCCCACCCAAGCAGATGCCACTACATAGCCCCCACCGTGTATCTCCATTTGTGCCGCTTCTGTGGGGAACCCGGGACACTCCCGGGACATATGGTCGGCGGCTGTACACGAAGCCCACTTGACCCGCCCAATCCCTTCCTCACTGATGAGCTTTGGGAGAGCGCCTTCTTGGCCAGCCCTTCCCTCGACGTCCAGCGCAAGTTGGTGGAGAGGGCAAAAGACGCGGCCCGTGCCAATGGACTCCTGGAATGAGGAGGCCACCCTAAAGAAACAATAAATATGTTTATTCTCTCTCTCTCTCATTGTTTTTTTACTGGAGTGCCCGCGTGCCTGTGTGCCAGCTTGCCGAGCCGTTGTCATGTGCAGCTTTCCCGCTCATGGCAGTCCTTTCAACAGTGATTACTCTGCAATTTTTTAGCGAAATGAGCAGTTCTTTTGCACAGCTAATATTTGGGGTGAATACTTGCTTTGTGCACAGTTTCAAGTCATGCACGTTGCGCGACTGGGTTCCTGAGCCATTGGAACTATCCCATAGAAATGCATGGGGAGTAAAATTTGACAGCGCATTACACAAAAAAATATTCAGAAACCTGAAATCTTCTTTTAGCATTTTATTCTTCACGTTGCCTTCTAGTTTTATGCCAAATATCATTTTCCTAAAGTGGTTTTTCTAGGTTCCCGAGAGGTTGTAATTTTGAGCGAGAAAGCTGGTTATGAGCGGTCTCACAACAAGTTTTCAAGGGTCTCCAACGCAATTCACAGGCTCTGTAGCTGAACTCGGTGGTCGAAACAAAGGCACATATACCGTAGTGGCTAACAGCTTGCTCCAGTTTTGCGCAAACTTTTACAGCGAAGCTGTGTATGGCTATGATCTCACAGTCTACAGCCAGCGGCCGTTTACTCAGCGGCGTGTGCTCAGACTGTGGAAAAATCCACAACGAATTAATAAAAGCTCCTGGAACGTTTCTATTTTGATATAGGACGGCTTATATCGCCCCTGAAAAGATCTTCCCAGCAATGCAGTTGTGTTATGAGGCTAAGCCAACTTTAGGGGTATCGCTGTCAGTTTGGTATTTGTAAGCTTTCATTCCCACATTGTCTGTTGCAGAGTAAACCGTAGCCATCTACGGAGGGAGTATGCTTACACCCCCATTTTAAGTGCAGAGCACTTTAGGCTGGACCCAAGTAGCACCACAGGCCGTTCCGTCGTAGCTGCTGTCGTCGCGGCGTAACCCAGGGGCTTCGAAAGACAAGTGGTTTATATAGTCATAAGCGTTCGAAACTCCTGAAACGCTGGCTTTTGTCACACATCTTCCCGTTGTTTAGGGCAAAGAAAACTGCCGGTACATTTGAAGCAAATATACGTAACTAACCGGCAGCGCCCGCGTTCATTTAGTTAGGAACGCTCGTTGGGTTGGTTTTTACGATAGTAAGTGAAAAAAATTCCCCCGCATTTCCCCGAGGGGGAGAATGTGAAAGTGCGAATGCACGGTTGTCGGCCCGCTTGTGGCGCTTGCGCTCGGCCCCCGCAGCCCACCGCCTCGCCGCCTTCTCTTCCATCTCTTCCATCGGGTTTGTAGTATCACGTGTACACCACGCAGTTATCAAGCCGCTATAACGCCGCTGAGTCGCCAACGCACGCCGCTGACGACGTAGTTTGAATGCGTTAAAGATATAAGGCGCGTCACTAACGCTGATATCACCGTCGCGTCCGTGGCTTGGTCGGTAGAGCGTAGCGCTGCGGCCGCAAAGTCCTCGGATCGAAACCTGGCGCCGGATGCTGTTTCTTTTTTAAATATAGAGGAGCACTGCGGACGCCGCCGCCGCCGCCGGCGGTGGATGGTTTGGGGTCGCTTATAAAGTGCATTGCACTTAAAAAAGTGGCAGTGCAATGCCGGCACGGGCGGGAGGAAAAGCAAGCGCAAGAAGAACATAACTCCCGCTGGCGCAGTTTCACGCAGGGGGCGCGCGAGCACTGCGAAGGCGGCAAATTTGAATTGCATGGTGTGGTAGCAGTGAGCGGATAACGGCGCTACAGCCCATTATGGCGAATCAGTGCTCTGCACTTCCGGCAGCGTTCACACTGAGTGGAACGGCTTTAATTTTTTACGCTCCTCTGCACCGCCGCCGCCTCTTTCCCAAGTCGCCACGCGTGGCGTCTCTCTCCGCCCTGCCATTGCGCAATTCAGCGCGCTCTTCGGCGGCCACCTGTGCGGCGCACTAGAGCCTGCGCTATAACTGGCGTAGCCGCGCTATAAAACGTCATTGCCTCCACTTGGAAATCGTGTGTGTCGTTAGTCACGAGGCCGCTGGCTAGGCTGGTGCCTCTCGCTTGGCCCTTCGTCGTCGAATGCCTCGGTTTGGCGAACGTTCCATGCTATGGAACGTGGTCAGCGTCGTCCAGATCCAGCAGCTAATGCGCTTCTAGCATCTGACCAGACACCATCCGCTTTCGCCTCTCTCGCTGCAAGTACCGTCTTTCCCGAGTTTGACACTCCACCAGCTGTCTCTACGATTCCAAACTGCCTACCGGCATCCGCCGGTTAATTGCCCACATGCAGAGACATAAAAGGGATTGAGGCCCTCTTTACAATGGCGGAACTAGTCTCGGCGGCCATCGAACATGCCAAGCCGCGCACTGCACTGTTACCTGATTGAATCCCTTATGAGCTATTTAAGAAGACAAAAGGCAGCACTCTTGACGCCATACTTGAAGCCATAAATACAGCATAGACTTCAGCCGCGTTTTGTGACTCCTGGCGTCACGCGGAAATCGTTGCTGTCCCGAAGCCCGGCAAAACACCAGACCGCATTTCTCGCCTTCGAAAAAATAGCTCTTACACCAACGATTTGTAAGCTGGTGGAGCGCATGCTGGCTACACGTCTTACTTGGTGGCTTGAGCGATATTCCCGATATCATCCTGCGCAAATTAGATACCAACCACAGCTGGGTGTCCTATACGGACTGCAGCACTTTTCTTATACAGTCAAACCCGTTTATAGCGAACTGCAATATGCACCGCGATTAGTTCGATATATCCAATAGTTAGATATAGCCGAACCCGCCTATAACGAGCTTATTGTTACGAGTTCGCAATCCGCGGGAGCCTCCCTGCCCCCTCCTCCCCCCCCCCCCCCCCCATCACAAACTCAGCCACCCGCGTATGCACAAACGAACACAGTACAGTAGCCACTACCATACCAAAATAATCCATTTATTGCAAGTATAACAAAGCTACTTTCCGCCTTAACTGCCCACGTTGCAAAAAAAAGCGGTGATTTTCGTTTTCACTTTTGCTTTGGCGGCTTCAACTAGCATAGCATTCTCTACAAGAAACATTATTTGCACCAGTCCGAGTCCGCGTCCTCAAAAATCTAAGAAGCATTGGCGGAGCACATCGACGGCCGAAAGCGCTTCATTATAAGCGTCGGACGGATTTCACTCGCGACATCATCGGAAACGCTGGCGAGCTCTTCCCACAGTTCACCGATGCTGCTGTCTTGGACTCGCTGACTGGGCGGGTTCCGTCGTTAGTCCCACGCGTCGGAAACAGTTACGGGTATTGGGCGTCACGTCGCTCCGTGCGAGGCGCTATGTCTCAGTCGCGGCCACGGAGCTCCGTGGTCGCGGCTCTTGCTTCGTGGTCGCGACCAATCCACATCTCAATCGCAGCTCCGAGATCATGCATTTCGGCGGTCATTCTAGGCCCCCAGAGTTCGATATATCGGATGTGAACTTCGTTATAAGGAATATGTTTCCCATGTATTTCCGTAACTGATTTATTTTTGTTCGATATATACCATAATTCGCTCTACCCGGGTTCGTTATAGCCGGGTTTGACTGTATGAACCTGATCAGAGGATGCTCCCGCCGGATTCCAACTGCCCTAACAATGGGTATTAAGAAGGCTCTCGACAATGTCAGCCGCGAAGTCATTGTTCGGATCCTCGAGTGGATTAAACTCCCCAGTCGTGTGGGCACATTCGTGAACGCCTTTCTTCGGGACCGCACCTTCACCCTTCACTTGTACGGGAAAGCTGTAGGACACTCCACATCACATCGTGGTGTTCCACAGGGCTCTGTGTTGGCGCCGGTATTGTTCAATATCGCCTCTTGGCCATCGCAGTACCACGGCCCATACGGCTCCACCTGCCCATACTGCGACTCCGCCGTACAGATTGTGAATGTGTAGCATCTGCCATGGACTAGCCTGGGACTGCATATTATCTGACTACGACAGCTTCGTGCAGCCTGCCTCCACCCTGGCCACCCTCCGGACCTGCACGCAGCGCTGGGTTCATGGACCATTTCATCGACAACTTCTGGACTTTATACACAAAGCAAACTTGTTCGTGTAGTGTAACGTTATGCTGCTGGGCAAACTTTCGAATTAAAAAAAAAAAGATCGGGCCACTGTCAATATATTATGATATAGCATATCCGAGATAAGGCTGAACCCCAACATAGCAAACCTAACCAGAGTGCCATCTAAGCTGTACTTCCCTCTGCACAGGGTGGAAGGGTTCTGATCTTTTAAAGGAGTACTGACACGAAATTTCAAAGCTGAGATAACTATGTAAAACGCTTCCTTTTTATCAGGAGATATCTCCCAGCAAGTTTCAACAGCAACCGTTCAGCGAAACATATTTAACATCCATTTTAATCTTCGCCCGCACGAGAAAGCCCAGAGCGGGCCGACGTGACATCATCTGCTACGTGCCCCAAACTGCCGACGCCGGGGCTCCCGTGACGAAGCCGACGCGCTGGCTGTGGTTGGCGCGCGCTGCTCGGGCGTGTGTACACGTCATGGTTTTAGGACTGACGTCATGCTGCCCGGGCCTGTGGGGACGGAGAAGACCTCGGCCGGTCTGGGCGCGCGCGTGCGCTCGCTCGCGCGCGCTTCCAGAGAGGCAGCGATACGGCAAGAATGGTGACGCCATGTGATACATGCTGTCATGGCGGCCGCTCGGCGTTTTTTTGTCGAAACCGAAACTGGCTCGAATAAACGACGCCGTAAATGAATGTTTACGCTGCGCTCGACCGTCTAATCTGTCCTTCTATGATTAGTGGGCTGGTAGGCACGCATAGCAGCGAAAAAAACGTAACATAAAAATTTCGTGTCAGTACTCCTTTAAAGGCAAAAGCCCCAAGTGCCCCATTGTGCGGAAATCCGGCGTTGTTGTCCATACATCGTTATTAAACATCACTCGAAGGCGGGGACAATAGATGAGACCACGACTGCGATAAGACACACGACGACGGAACAAGAGTCAGCCCAGTTAGTGCATGACAGGTGAACGCGACACCACGTGAGTAGAACAGGCGCACCTCAGCCAAGAAGAACTCTGATTCTGGGGAATGTGTGGCCTCAACTGCTTATTTGCCTGGCGAAAACACGATGGCGAAAAACCCGGCGAGAACAAGACGAAACGAAAGCGAAGAACGAGACACAAGTAAAGTGTAGCAGTAAGGAAGTCCTGAATATCGCCCTCAAAGCACGCAAGTAAACTTAAGTGCCCCGAGTAACTTTTACGGGTACTTCGAAAAATATTATTATACTACATGAATGCATGCTGCAACAGTCAGTTAGCGTGTCGATGACCACATAAGTGGACGGTGGGCACATGTATCCGCACACGATGGCGCTAAACGCTCAAAACACAATCAATCAATCAATCAATCAATCAATCAATCAATCAATCAATCAATCAATCAATCAATCAATCAATCAATCAATCAATCAATCAATCAATCATAGCATCTGTGGCTTTTGAGCCCGCACTGACTGAGCCGTGTGTTTTGAGGGCTTTGACTCTCAGCTAAAGAGACATACAGTCGGTTGGTTACATGAGTTCTGCTTTGGTGAGTGTATTTGAAGCCTTGCTGCTGAAAGTCAAGGATTATGCTCTGGGGGAACACAAGGAAATGTGACATCTGGCTACCAGATTCTAAAGCTCTGCGCATGCATTGATAATTCGCACATTTGGAAGTACGGCCCGCCATTACATCGGATGCTGAGTGAAGCGACGCTGTATATTAAGGCGCAGCTTTATATGACCAGGTGAAAGGAAACTCCAGCGCTCCCGTGTACGCATAAAATTCCACCAGCATCCCCCCGTGCGCATGCGCGAAAAAAAGCTATGTTGGAGCGGAATTAGAAGAAACGAGAGAGAGATTGTCTGGATTTGTAGCTACACTCTCGCATCTACCGACATTGGTAAGTGGGAACGGAGCATCGGAGGGAGAGAAAAAAGGCTCTCTCTCGCAGCAAAGTGCCCGCGCACCGAGCAATACGTGAAGCAGATCTCAAGAGAGAGAAAAAACTTTATTACACTATAATGTGAGAGTGGTTCATAAGTCCAGGGGCCCACGTGCTGTCCGGGTTGCCGTAGCCCTCGTCACAAGCAGGAGCTGGTCCTCAGGTCGACACCTGGACAGCAGTATCTCCCACTGCTCAGGGGAAGGGGACGAAGTCACACACAGACAGATTCAAGGAGGCACTTTTCTCCACCCACCTCAAGAGACAGCGGCGGGCAGGGGTGGCGGCGGTGCGGGCGGAGCAGCGTCAACGAATCAATGGCGAACACCGGCCGCGCGAAATGGGTAAGCCACGCGCCATGTGTAAAACACCGGCCGCGAGGTTATAGCTGCGCTGCATACCGTATTTACCCGATTCTAACGCGCCCCCGATTCTAACGCGCACCCGAATTTCCTTGCAAAAAAACTGAAAAAACTTGCACCTCCGATTCTAACGCGCACGGGACTTTGTGAGAGAAACGGGCGATTTATTTCCCGAAGTAATCTCACTCATCTCGCTCCTCGTCGCTCTCCGCTGACCAAAACATCTCGGCCTCGGTGCCTTCAAGCGCGTTCGCGATGCCACCATAGAGAAAGATGCCACACTTCTGAACGAACGTTCAACCATGGTCGATAGGATCGTGGCCCACGCCTCGCACGCCCATCCCGAGAGCTTCTCCAGAGGTGCACGCTTCAGCCGACCGCTCGTTTTGAACGCGTGGGAGCTGCTGGTGCCATTGCTGTTATCAAGCGCGCGAGTGAAACGATTTGACGATTTGTGTGAACGCCGATAGAAAAGCCTAGGCGCCTAGGCTTGCTGCGTCAGAAAAATGGTTGCTAAAAGCTTTGGCGCCATCTTGAGATGGCGATGGCGAAGGGTGGGACGAAATTTCTGCTGTTTCGGCAGTTTAGGTTTTGTATCCGATTCTAACGCGCATGCAATTTTTCGGCCTATTTTTTTCGCGAAAAAAGTGCGCGTTAGAATCGGGTAAATACGGTAACCATCTGTATACGGAGCGCACCGGAAAATAAAAAGGACACGTTTGACGTCATGCGTGCTGCAGACTGGCACAGCGGTGACGTCATGCGTACTAGCACAGCGGTGGCGGAAGGCGCGACTCAGTAAGTATAATGCAGTGTCACTTTGTTGAGCAGGCCTTAGCAGTAGGCCGTATTCTCAAACACCCTAAGAAAACCGCGCATCCGCGGAGCTTCTAAAGCAGGAAGCCAGATAGCGCAGCATGCGTCGAAGTTTGTGGGCTCCATTCGTAATTCTTAGTATCCTACTGTACACAGAAAGCTGCACACCACACGACCTGTCCAAGGTTAAACCATTGCCTGATGTACATAGCGTTACGCACAACTTAAAGATGGTGCCAAAGGGTTTCCTGCTCCCCGAAAACTTTGCCGCCGGCGCAGGCAAATTTGTGGTGAGTCCAGGAACAACAAATGTCGAAAGGCAGTAGATTGATTGCCGGAAGCCGGCACTTTAGCCGGTAGGGATATTTTGCCGGCACTGTCTTCTGATTGGTTGTTCAGGCTTACTTCAATGTGACAGATATGTCTGCCTCTGCATGGAGCGGAGCCAGCCGTGGGGAAGAAGCCGTTCGGAGCGGCTTTGTTTTTCCAGTTATGCAAGCTGGAAACAGCGCATCGGCCTTTGGCCGAGGTACTTCAACTTCTGGACGCGAAGAAAATACAAGATCGTCCTTCCCCGTCTCCCGACTGGTACGGTGGTTTTGAACACCGTTTTTTTGCGTTCTGATCTCAAAAGACTACCATATCGCGCTCCTGACTTCAGGGATGCTTTTGCTCGAGCTACGGATCTCAAAGATATTATTAGCATTGGCCAATACCAGACGAACCATATATGGATAGTAACGCGCGTCAGTGCTCTTGCGAAGCAGAAGCTGGTAGACCTCGGAAATTTTCCCGTGAAGTCCTTAATTAAAGTGTATGGTGTTTGACCCGGACTTGCGGGAGGTTACGGTAGACCTACTGTGGTTACCCCACCACATGGAGAGCCGACTAATTGTAAAAGTGTTGGAACCATACGACACTGTCCAGTCTGTAAACCGGGAGATTTGGCGTTGCCATGGAATGGACCACATGGAAAGTTCGAACCGGGATGCATGCCTAACGTTGAAAGAAGGTTTATACACGTGAGCAGTATCCCGCACATGCTGGATGTCAATGGGATCCAGAGCTTACTACTCATTAGGCCACCGCTATGCCTTCGCTGTAGCAGGATTGGGCCCGTGCGTCGGCAGTGCCGTACGCCTCGGTGATACCAATGCGGGAGATATGGGGATACGGTGGAAAACTGTGTAATGACGTATGCTGATAAACTGCGTCAGGGCCAGGCGAAGACTACAGACGATGAAACTTCCGAACACCTTATGGATGCATCTGAAGTGGGGATGCTTCAGGAGAAGTCAGCGTCGCCCCAGGCCTGGCCACCGTTTCCCAGCAGTCTCCATCTGCCAACTTGGAGACCCGACAGAATGACCCTGTACTCCGGGAACCAAAACCACCCAATGGTTGGTTTCCAGATTCAAGGAAGTGCTGGCCAGTGGGGCCTCTCTAGCCTTCAGCTGAAGATTCCAGGAACTTTGATGATGTGGGCCGTGTTACGAATGGGCCAGCGCCGCATTACTTCCCCGCATCACTCCTCGGCTGTGCGGCGAAGCCACTCGGGCGCCTTCGAAAACAGGCGCAATCATGTCGGTGGCAAGTTGCGACAAAGCCGCGTCAGACGCTTTGCTCTCGGCAAAACTTCGGCGGCTGGCGGCACGGCTCGTCTCCACGCTCTTCAAGGACACAGAGGCAGGCCCGGGTGATCGCAACGGAGTCCTCCTCTCTCCCCTCTCTCGGACTCAACGTGCCCGAGGCTATGAACAGCTTACGAACTCTGGAAAGAGTGTAGTGCGTGTTCCCACGTGTTGCGTTTGACCGTTATCGCTGTTGGGTATAAATAGAGCTGCCCAAGCGTTGTAAACCATTCCTGTTAGAGCAGCGAATCGATGTTGTCGCTCTGCTCGAGTCCTGTATTGTAACCTCGCCCGTCGGGGCATTGTTCTTTGGCTTCGGCTCACCTCTCGTTATGAAGTAAACAGTTACGTTGGCCATCGGCTCTGGACGTCTTCCCGGCTGCAGTCGGCCCGCCCGGTCCCAACAACTGGTTGGCAGCGGTGGGATGGCAACTTCGTAACATCTGAAGCCAGCGGTGCGAGACCCAACACAACGGACGTCAAGGCGGCTTCGGACTTCGCAGAATTCACGGCGGTCAATGGTGAGTGCGGGACTTGTCTTCACTGAGTTTTACCAGGCTTCTGAGGATAGCTGGTAGGGCGTGTGTTTTTGTCGCGTGGGTTATTCGCGCAAAACATTTTTAGAGCAGTGGGAAAGCAGTACTCTAGACCGGCCATGAATTTGAAAGCGTTGAAAAAACCGCAGTTGTTGGAGCTTGCAAAAGAGTTGCGCTTGGATGTTACGGACGCGCTGAGAAAGCCAGAGCTGATACAGGCTATACTCGCTGTCGGGGCTGACGATGAGGAGCTGTCTGAATGCATTGAGCTGATCAATGGCAGGGAGACCGCGAAACGTCAGGCCGCCGAGGCAGAGGCTGAGGCTGAGCGCCAGCGTGAGGAGTTCGAGAGGCAGATGCGGTGGTACGCCCTCGATATCGAGCGAATCCGAAGGGAAAGAAAGAGGCTCGAAAGAGAGAGACCCCAATGGGAGAACAAGAACCTAGAGCACGAAATTCAACTCGAGCAGGAAGAAGCAAAGCCCGAGTTAGAATTGTTGCTCGAGAAAGACCTCGTTGTCGAGGAAAGCACCGTGCCAGCGCTGCCAGTAGCAGACGCTCGGGAGCGCGAGTCGGAAGCGACCGTTGCTGCCCCGCAGTGCGTCAAGGTTGCTGAGAGAGATAACGACGGCGCATTAGCTCAGACTGTCGGCAGAGGCGGCAGAGGGCAGTGCGTGTCCACTGAGTGCGATAATGCGTCGGAGTTTGTTTTGGAGATCTCGGCGGAGTGTTCGGACGGTTCAAATTCGCGGGAGGCCATGGAAATGGCTACCGGTCTGAACATGAACATTTCGCGAGATAGCGAGGTTTCGCTGGAGTGCGTAAACCATGGGGCTACCGAAAGACAACACGAGTCCGCTGAAACGGAGGTTGTTCCTTCGGACGGTAGCACAGAAACGAGCGATGTGGTGGCAAAGCCTGCAGTCGAAGCAGCGAGCGGTTTGCACAGCTCAGCTGGGAGTCATGACGATCTCGCCACTGAGCAAGCCGATTCCGTCCTGCCACCCGCTCAGGTAGCTGACCTCGAGCAACGGCCAGCCGAGCTCGTAGAGATTCAGGTGTCTGGGGCGGCCGAGCCGTCTTTTGAGACAGAGCAGCCTGGTTGTAGTGTAGTTCTGGCAGTGAGGAAGCAGAACGGGAACACGCTTCGGGCTTCGCGGGCTGAGGCTGCCGCCGAAAGCGCGAGGGGCAACGAGGTAGTGACTGTTCGAAGCTACCAGGTGTCTAATGAGCACGTCGTGCCCTTGTCACTCCCAGCTGATGCTCCCGATGATAGGCCAACATCGGCGGAGCTAGTTGAGGTTGCGGTGTCGACTGCGGCTGAGCCGAAGTCGGGAACCGACCAGCCTAGAAGAGAGAACGTAAACGCGTTCCGGCGTTTGCTTGCCGAACGCGTTCGTAAAAAGGCGAGCAGGAAAGATAGAGGGAAAACTTCCGCGCGTACTTGTGGCGCGTGTTTCAGTGCAGGCACGCGAAGGGGCAAAGCCGTGAGCTCGCATCGCGCCAGGGGGACACCGCCTCCAAGAAGGAGTGCGCGCCTCTCGTTTGAACGATGGAAAATCCTTCTCGCTCCTCCGCTCGCTCGACTTTTGTCGAAGCGAACGGCCGGTGTCCTCTCACGCGGTCGCAGCAGCGTTCAGAGAACGGGTGCACCTAAAGTACGGTACAAAAAGGGGAAACTGAATGGCAATGCTGATGGCTTGAGTCGGAGTCCTTAAGGCGAGAAGTGGCCTGTAGACGCCTGACTTTCTCAAGTTCATTGTTTTTCCTGGAGCAGGTTTCGCCCTTTACGATTACATTTCTTTTTGTGTGTGGGACATTTCCAATCACGCGAAATGTCAACTTTCAGGTTTGTTCACGTGTCTAAAGTACTGCAGGGCAAAAATATAACTAGAGTAGTTAGTTATTCGCGTACTTTTCGCAACTAAAAGCCTGGTAGATCTTCAGTGTTGATTTGTCTTCGCACTTGCCGGTGATGCGGTTGTGTCTTCCTGTGTTGTTCTGTTGCTTGCCTGACCCAGCCAGAGACGTTCTTGGGGAGCCACTACTCGTTCAGTGACCCACCCGGTGAAGCTCCAGCACGGTGTTGTACAGCCAAGGCCTGGAGTCGAGCGTCTGCCGAACACTTCACTTCGACAGCATCCCTCCGGACAACAGTTGCAGACCCTTATCCATCGGGATCTCGGAACCCCGGCGGAGAAGCTGTTACGAATGGGCCAGCGCCGCATTACTTCCCCGCATCACTCCTCGGCTGTGCGGCGAAGCCACTCGGGCGCCTTCGAAAACAGGCGCAATCATGTCGGTGGCAAGTTGCGACAAAGCCGCGTCAGACGCCTTGCTCTCGGCAAAACTTCGGCGGCTGGCGGCACGGCTCGTCTCCACGCTCTTCAAGGACACAGAGGCAGGCCCCGGTGATCGCAACGGAGTCCTCCTCTCTCCCCTCTCTCGGACTCAACGTGCCCGAGGCTATGAACAGCTTACGAACTCTGGAAAGAGTGTAGTGCGTGTTCCCACGTGTTGCGTTTGACCGTTATCGCTGTTGGGTATAAATAGAGCTGCCCAAGCGTTGTAAACAATTCCTGTTAGAGCAGCGAATCGATGTTGTCGCTCTGTTCGAGTCCTGTATTGTAACCTCGCCCGTCGGGGCATTGTTCTTTGGCTTCGGCTCACCTCTCGCTATGAAGTAAACAGTTACGTTAGCCTACGGCTTCTGGACTTCTTCACGGCTGCAACAGCGGCTGGCCGCTCGCATCATACACGCTACCACTCGTATGTCGGAGGCCACGGAGCTCGGATCGGGTGCCCCCGCCCGGTCGCAACAGCCGCCAAAGGATGGCGAACTGCTTGATAGCTCCTCTTCCCTGCAGCGGAATGGCTAGGGAAGACCACGCTACATATCCGATATTCAAGGCTGGGGATGGTTCTTCGGAACATATTGCTTCGCCTTCGGCATCGTGGGCCGATGCTTACCTTTTCGTGAAGAGACGATGGACGCTGTTTCAGGGCCCCTAAAGCGGCCGGCCTCTCCTTATTCCGAGCAAACCTGTTCTGGTGGAGAGGGTTTTGAAAAAGAAGACGCCTCTCCTCCCTCGAGCCCATCATCATCATGATGATCATGTTCGATTAAATCACGCATCAGAACGGGCCTTGGCGGCTTGTCCCTTTTCCCACATTTCTCATGGAGGGTCGACGGAAAACGCTTCACTTTGCAGCAGTTGCAGGGGTGGATGCGGGAGCTAACAGCTTTAATGTGTGGCCCACCTCAAGAAGGCAGCCTCAACAGTCGTTAAAAACTAGGGTGACTCCTTCTTTTAATGAGGAGAGAGATTAGCTGGTTCTTATGGCCAACTTGGCCGCAGTACAAGTCGCCTCTCTTAATGTAAGGGGTTCAAGGCACAGACGCAGGCAGTAGCAGCTGCTGCAGCTTTTTCACAATAATTCTATAACTATTGCGGCCATCCAGGAGACCAAGCTAAGTACAGATGAGGACACGCAGCGCTTATGGTCACTAGATCCGACGGGTCATTAGATCCAACGAGTCAGGAGATCCACTAGACCACGTGATGCCCGAGTCAGAAGATCCAACGAGTCAAGAGATCCAACGGAGTCACTAGATCCAACGCGTCAATTGATCCAACGAGTCAAGAGATCCAACCGAGTCACTAGATCCAACGAGTCAAGAGATCCATCCGAGTCCCTAGGTCCAATGCGTCACTAGATCCACCGAGCCATTACATCCAAAGGGAGGAACCGCACGTCCTTGTATTTCTCGGGATTGGGTGGTCGTGGTGTTCATCGGTTTGTTTTTGTTTACTAGCATCCACGAATAACCGGTTGATGAACTACTTGCACTCTCTAAATGCCTAAGTGTGAAAGAAAGAATGAATTGACTGCAAGATTTTTTCACCATTGAAGTGGTACTGATTTTGTGCAGGCCACAATTAGGTCTCAACCGTGAATTAGATATGCATACATTTCGCAATTAAAAAATAAACAGAGGGCATAACTAAGTCGTCCCAAATTCACAATTTCAGTAATTCGTTTCAGTCGTTAGCGCTTCTGTTCAAAGAAATATTACAAGAAAGGTAATCGTTTAAAAAATACGCAGGCAGCTATCCAGCCCTTTTTATCAGAATACAGTGTTTGCGCCGTAAGCCACTCGGTTTGCCTATCAGGTGGTTGTATGCTATTGTTCAGTAAAAACCTTAATGCGACTGTCCTTACTTGCAAAATGGATGAGATGGGGAGGTTTGTCCAGAGCAATACCGCAAGTTGGGCTAGTTGGTGCATGATATGGAAAAATACTTCAAAGCGCACAAATAGACGGGGACAAAGAGGAGGGACACACACACGCGCTTTGTGTGTTCCTCCTCTTTGTCCCCGTCTATTTGTGCGCTTTGAAGTTTTTTTTCCATATTGTCCACAGCGACGTTGACATATCGGGAGTTGAATGGCGCATTATTTGTTTGTATGCCCCCAACAAATTGACTGAGAGAAGTTTCTGCCTCTCATTGGCTCAATTTGTATGCACCGAGGTAAGGGTCCTACTGTTAGGAGATTTTAATTATGTGTGCACTCAGAGGGACCGTTCGGCAGGTAACTGGCGTTATGATTGCCGCGCCGCGGTTCTCAGTGACTTGTTTAGTGAATACGCCCTAGTTGACATAGGAAGCGCTAGAGGAAGCACGCTAGTACACTTTACGCATTTTCATCGTTTTTCTATGGCCAGTCTGAACCGAATTTATGTTTCTCCATTGTGCGTGACTATGTTGCTAGGCCAACACTTTTTACTGACCACTGCATGGTCTCTGTTTGGATTGGTCCACGGGGCTGGCGCACTTCTCCCATTCCTAGCCTGGGAACTGTGGAAACTGAACAATAGTATACTCTTGAACGGAGTTCTTCAATGCACCGTAGCAGCTTGCTTGAAATATACATTCGAACTTTCAAGCCTTAGTATTTTCCGGAAATGGGGCCTTTTTAAGCAAGAGATTAAAAGCTGAGCTATAGAGGCGTCAGCTCGGGTATCCTTTTTGAAGCGGCTTCACATGCGTGAACTTTGCAGTTCCTTGATGAAATTAGAAAGAGCTGAGGCCGGGACATTTTTTGTTGAAATGTGTAGTGTTAAAGCTGAGATACACCATCATATGACGGAAAAATATCAGGGATCCCTTGTTTGCTCAAGAACGTGAAGGTTTTTGTTGGAGCGTCCAACACGATGTCCATTTGGTGATGAAAGGCAGTCAGCGCTAGAAAACGTTACAGTCGAAATTGAGTATGATGGCCAATGCTTTTCTGATACCCGCAGTATACTTGGGGAATTTTGTTCCCATTATAAAAAACTCTTTCATTGCAACACGGGTACCCGTAATATGCCTGATTTCCTCCAGTCCTTTCCTGAGCTCAGTGACGATGAGCGGGCTCTTGTAAATGGACCCTTGAAGAAGTGAAAGCTGCCATTTCAAACGTACAAAAAAAATAAATCATTTGTACCTTACGGCCTAACTTTGGAGGTCTACCAAAAATTCTCGAGTGTTCTGGCTCCTGTCTTACATGAAGTATTTACGAGGGCCTATAAACTTGACGTTCTGCCTCCTACATTTTACTATGGTTATACCGTACTAATCCCGAAAAGTGACAACGCAGAAAAGTTGAAAAGGGTGGATGGCTACAGGCCGATATCCCTGTGTAACGTGGATTGCAAAATATTCGCGAAAATGCTGGCACGCAGGCTACAGATTGTAATCAGAAGTTTGATAGGTTCACACCAGACTTGCGGGGTTCAGGAGCGCAGCATTAAGTCGAACATCCATATTGCTCGTTCAGTACTGGAGTACGTGTCGATGGCGCTGGGCAGGTGACCCTCCTTCAAATTGATCTTGCTAAAGCATTTAACAAGGTTAGCTATTCTTTCCTTTTTGCTGTCCTAAAGTCAGCTGGGCTTGTGGAAGCCTTGTATAAAGACGTATCTCTGTGTTACAAAAGCTGTACGCCCACATTGATCATAAACCGCGGACTCTCTAAACCTATTCCCATTAGATCCTCCGTACAGCAAGGTTGTCCGTTATCACCCCTTTTACTCGGTTTGTACCTTGAGGCCTGGGCATTAGTATTCTCCAAAACAGTCTCATCCGCTGTTTCTCCCTCGAAAACTATGAAGTCAAGGTTTTAGCATATGCAGATGACCTTGCCTTTTTTTTTTGTACGGTCAAGAAAAATGTTATGGGGGCAATGACGCTGACACAGCGGTTTTGCGATGTAAGTGGAGCTGAAGGGAACCCTGAAAAACCAATAGGTTTTTGGAAGGGCTGGTGGGGTACGCAACCGAGCAACCGAGTCAATATGGGGGCATAACATGGGACTCTGAAACGATACAGTGCCTTCAGGTTCCTCTACATCGTATTCGAAACAGTGGACCTCATTGGGCTTCTGCGCTTATTGTTGTGAAGCGTAAAACGTATACCATGGATTGGTCGGGAGCTGCCTGTATCCGCGCGGGCAGAACTGTGCAATGTATATCTTGTTTGCAAACTTTTTTTATGTTCTGCAGGTCCTTAGCTGTGCAGGAATTAAGGTTCAAACTTTTCATAGAGTGTTGGCTACCTGTGTATGGCGGTCAGGTGGGAGCCCATGCGCCGCGATAACCTTTTCCTCCCGTTAAGGTCTGGTGGTGTTGGACTGGTGTATTTGTTTGTACATCAGCTCGTGACGCGGTTCTTCTTTTTCAAAATGGCTGATCATCCGTTTTTAAAGGTTTTTATTCAGCATAAATTGAGTTCTCATTTGCCTTCTTTATTTGCTCCAACCCACGCCGAAAATCCTAAGCCGCCTTGGGTCTTCCTTAAAAAGGTTGCTGACACTTTCAAGTTTCTTATTGTGCGTTTTTCTTTGGAGCACGTGTACGGTCTCTCAAGGAAGGAGTTGTCGGGTGTTTTAATGGGAAGTTTATTTCCGGTACCCATTTACCGCCAACCATATCTGATAATTTTAGACAATAGTGTGTTGAAGCGAGTCAAGAAAATGTGCATCCAGGTGGCTGCAAAAACTTTCTTTTTTAATTTGCACACATCCACGTTGTGTGTTAAAACATGGTTCAATAGTAGGTGCATATGCGCCTTGGTCTGTCAACTGTCGCTTGTGTGACCAGCCCTAGACAATTGATCACTGCTTTGTTTTGTGTCGCCGGTGCTGTGTTTTTTTGGGATGTTTTGCAGCGGACTCTTAAAAAGGACATAGACATCACCCTCAGTATACGCTTCTTGCCAGTGATGAAGAACTGTTCCGTGCCCTACGACTTTTTGTGCTGATTAGATTGTTTAGCCTATGGAAGTGTCGCGTGATTGACCGCAACGCGGAGGAACCGCGGGGAAGCAAGTCAATTTTTCGTGAGCAATGCACGCTTGTGTATAATGTCTATGCGGCACAATCGAAGCCACCGTACTGGTTGCATCTTCTTGAGGCGTGCGTGTACCTGCCTCACTTTTAACATATGTGTCAGTGAAGGAATCGTCATCGTAGTTATAGTGTTATTTGAAGGTTTTCCGTCTAGACTTCCATGCAATAAAGAAAAAAAAATTAGCGTAACGCAGTGGTTGCTGCTCTGATTGGCAAACACGAAGTCGCTCATTCGATCACACCTTTTTCCATATTTTGTTTTTATTTGTGTTAACTTTTCCCTCGTGTTTTTCTTCGGCTTATTCACGGTGTTTATTTATTCAGAAACGCGGTACTAAGTAATGCACATCCGCTCGTTTTTTTTTCGGCATTCCGTCTTTATTTTTCATTCAAGACCTGCCTTTATATGATTGGTTGGGTTGGTTAGGTTAAAGAAGCACGCCAAGCGATGGGTGCCGTGCGACGTTGGAGCAGTGTACGAGATGTTTGCGTGGATGCCTGAATCGGCCAGAGATACGTGAACGGCAGCACACGCGAGCATTATTCGCCCTTGACGCTTGCGCGTTTGCCATGTTGCCTTGCTAAAGGTGGGAATCCGAGACTTTCTTCGAGAACAATAAAACTCTTCCTAGAGAGAGAACAATGTGGAACGCCTCATAGAGTCATACCCAGTATGGGACGGCGAGTCCCAAAGGAATCGACGCGCGTACCTTCAGAGGTCAGACGGCTCTCGGGATATTAAAAGTTAATTTATAAGGATGTTTCTGAGCTATTATCTTTTTATTGCCGTAGCTTAGCCTACGCACTCTAATGGTGCAGTGAATATAAAATTACGGCAATGGGCGGCCTATCTTGCCATTAAAAACGTTATCAATGGTGCAAACACGTCTCTTCTTTTGGAGTACTAAAAGAAAAAAAAATCTGTCTCTAACTCCAATCTCGTATTAATGGTAAGATAAGCACGCACAGAAATATTGATTTTTATTCTTGGAATACTTAGATCATGCAGATTACATTCGTAAATAGATAAAAAAAAACTCCTCAGTGTCCCTACAGATTGTACTAAATTGTAATGTTGTACTAAATTGTTGTACGCACACGCGCAAAAACATACACACACCACACACACACACACACACACACACACACACACACACACGCACACACGCACACAGGTATACATAACAACAAAAGCTCTTTGTGATTTTAGTGTTTAAATGTGGCACTCTCACAATGCTTAAAAGTTCACGAAGCCACAAAACCGTTACTACTCAAAATACCGGAGAGTGGAGGTCCACGCGGTTACGTTTTTACTAATATAAAAAATCCTTTCGACGACGTTTCGACGGACTTGCTAAAATGATCAAAGTAATGTATTACAGACATGAAACGTCTACACGCAACTTGCAAGCGAAGGGGTGCCTGTATGCGTCACATCAATGAGAAGGCACCCAGAAGATTTGAGCAGTCCTCGAAACCTTCCGGAGTGATCGGCTGAGAACGAGGCACTCGTGAGTAACCCCACACCCAGCACCGTGAGTAATCCCATGCCCTCCATTTGCACAAAAATGCTTACTGAGCGTCAGTAACACATGCTATCGTTACATTAGCGTAAATAAATATAATTGTACAGACAAAAGATTGAGAAACCAAAAAATGAAAAATAGGAAAGAAACAAGACTTTTACAAAGATGTAAAATAAAAAACAAAAATGTACCTTGAGCATCTCTTCCCCAAAACGAGACCTGAATTAAATTAGAAGAGCTCGGAAAAAGACACTACGAATACGAATTAAAAAAAATACCGAAAACGAGCCAACAGCTACGCCTTTCATTTCCACAAAAATTCATAGTTGGCGGAAGTAACACCTTTAATCGTTATGATGGCGTAAATAATTGTGCAGACAAAATGTCGGAAAACCAGAAATACAAGAAAGAGAAAAAATCATCAACTGTACTTTTTATAGGACCTGACCGGTCATCTTTTTGGGGGTATAAATTCAGAAATTAAGAGAGGTGGGGGGGGGGGGTAGTCAGGACAACCGGATTCCCCTCTGGATTCTCCAATGCGAGTAAAAGCGCACAAAATTTTGCCCCGCAGAACCACGAAAGGCACAAGAATATGGTTTCTAGTAACAAAGGTGTCAGACACAAAATTCTAACATTGTGGAGAAGGGACTGAACAAAACTTTTTCAGTGTGCGCGTCTCTTCTCAGGGAAAATTTGCTTCGGAAACGAGACACCCGTGTCCGACGTCGAAATAGTAGCAGTCAGTATAAGAGTGGTCTGCTAAGAAATCTTGCTCGCGGGGGCCGAAATCAAAAGTTTACTAAAAAGTGTCAGCTCTGCGAAGGCCAAAACTGCATGTTTAACCGATAAAAAACGCGTACGAACAAGAAGCTAGAGGCTCCGTAAGCTTTGGCCGCTCAAAAAGGGTCCGATTTCGCGCGGACGGGGCGAGCGAGCGAGCCGCTTATTCTCGAACGCAGGCGCCTCTTCCGCTCCACGCCTTTTCCCCTCGCCAACATGGCGGCAGTGCAATGAAAGTCCGGTGGCAGGCGCACGGCTGCAGCCCGACGTCGTCGGTTTCGACGGCTCGGCTGTACTGAACCTGTGCGCGTGTGTCGGCGGTGCGGATCGCAGCGACGGATGCGTCGCCGCGTTTCGCCGGCATGGAGTGCAGCGCCGATGTGGTTCTGCAAGTGCGCGATTTGGACGCGCTGCATTGCTGTCTCGAGCGGATTCGGACGCTGTTCAACGTGCGCTCCGAGATCGTGAGCTTGGACGACGCGGGATGCCGCGTGCCCGAGCCGGGCCTGGCCGGGTACCCGCCGCCGGTCGGCCGCAGCGTGCGACTCAAGCTCTGGGCGGACACGGCCAGCAAGCCGTCGGCGCTCAAGGCTTCCAAGGTGAGAGCCCGGACGTCAACACGTCTGCCCACTGGCCCGCCTCCGTCGCTTCGGAGGTTGCCCAGTGCTCAAAAGTGTTTCAGGGTGAAAGCAAGGCGCATGATTTCGCAGTTTATTCCCGGAGTCGGCGGAAGGGTCGCGCCGAAACCACTCGAGCCGCGCGGAGAGCCAGAAAAACAACACTAGCGAGCGAGAGGATGTTGTCAGTCGGACACGGGAAACAGGTGGGCTGTCGCGGACACACAGCATTCCGGCAGCGTAGTTGATTCTGGCTCCCCCCTCCTTCGAGTGTGCTCGAAGAGAAAAAAACGACGAATTTTGAATGCTGACCCACCCGTTGGCTAGTGTAATTTCGCAAACTTGCCGGCGATTTGTATTATTGCGGGATCGCTTGAGGAAAGCGGAAATGGCGCAATTTGCGCGGCAGTTCTCCGACCAGCCGGTGCGTCCGCTCCCGGGTATTTTTTCCCCCCCGAAACCCGCCTCGGGCGCAAGAGAACGAGTTGTTGTGGCACACGGCAAGTGTACGCTCCTGCTATTTGGCAGCGGGTCGAGCTACCTCGCACGGTATAGCTGCGTCCAGCCAACGCTGTCGAAAGTATGCTCGGGTGAAGAGAAAACAAAAGTATAACCGCTGCCAGGCGCTGAGAAGACGCGGATTATCTGCAGAAAGCCGGCCTGCTCGCGTGTGTCCCGTGCGCAGACGACCGTCCGTGTCGTCGGCGCTTGGAATTCCCGGCGAACAAGTCAGCAATGACGGTTCTCGCGATAGCACGAGTGTTTCTCCACTCTTCCTGCAATATCGTCTTACACGTAGTGCAAACGAGCGTCCTTGCCCTCGCCGCGGTTTACGACAGGTTCTAAATTTTCTTTTTTTTTTTTAACTACTGCGGAATTGTTCGCTGCGGGGGGGTTTCCCTGGACGTTGTATTTTTACGCGACAAGGTGCTCTCTCACTTTGGTGCTTTGCCCAGGGTCACCATTTACGAAACGGGACTTTTGCAATGCCGAGGACGAAAGTGCTTGTGCCTCAGTTTGTCACGCGTTGTTTTTCACCAGTCTTTGTTCGTGCACGGCAGAACAATTGGGGGTTGATGACTCACGTGCGGTGAGAATTTCGGCGTGAGCTGGTGATTGCAATTACTGGTTTATTTACCGATTTGAATTGTTGATCGGCTGTGTCATCTGCCCACGCTGGAATCCTCCTCTGTTGACAGGTGCATTTGTGTGTGTGTGTGTCTCAGTAGGGCATTACCCAACTGATCAGCGCATAGACTGTAAGCATGCGAAGGGCACATATCAGGAATGCGGTTCGCATCTGCCGCTGATAAATTTGATTCTCTGCTCGCGTTATCGGCAGTGGCTCTTCGCAGAAGTTTCCCACCCGCGGGGTGACAGCAAAATGACAGCCGCAAATATAATATTGGGGTAGCTGAGTACGCGCAGCGTAGTAAGAACACCAAAAGGAATATATATATATATATATATATATATATATATATATATATATATATATATATATATATATATATATATATATATATATATATGTATGTATATATAGAACGAGGGATTCCGTAAGAACACGCATCCAAGATGCAGTTCTTATGGACAGTGCTATTCGGCTACTGAAGGTGCTTTATATATATCTCATTCGGCGCTATAAAGCACCTTGAGTAGCCGAATAGCACTGTCCATAAGAACTGCATCTTGGATGCGTGTTCTTACGGAATCCCTCGTTCTATATATACATACATATATATATATATATATATATATATATATATATATATATACATATGTATATATAGAACGAGGGATTCCGTAAGAACACGCATCCAAGATGCAGTTCTTATGGACAGTGCTATTCGGCTACTCAAGGTGCTTTATAGCGCCGAATGAGATGGAGTGACTGGCATGTTTGTATGATACAGGAATACGGAAATTAAAGTCGAGAAAAAAATGCACCTGCATTACTCAAGTTTGTATATATATATATATATATATATATACAGAAAGATAGGGCAGCAGTCTACAACGCCAAGGAGGCATAGCCTATCTTTCTGTATTTCCTCAACGAGCCCCTCATTTCCTTACTATATATATATATCAATATATATATATATATATATATATATATATATATATATATATATATATATATATATATATATATATATATATATATTCCTGGGGTCGAACCGAAAGAAGCGGTTCGGTACGGTTCGGGTGAGCTCATTTCATTTCGGTTCGGCTAATCACGTCGTGTCCTCACTCAGTGTAGACGGCGGACGCGCGTTCAATTTTTACAGGGGCACGGTATTATGGGCTAGGCTTCCTTGCATTCTCGATGTCCTCACACCAGAACTCCCGAAGTTCCACGTGTCTTTGAAGCGCGAGACGTTCCGTTGCGCGAGGTGCGTGCGTTTTAACTCGGCGGTAGTGAAACAGAACGAGCGCCGGCGCTACGCGAAGCGTTGGGGCACGGAAGCGGATCGGGAAGCAAATCGTGCCAAGCGCCGAGTGTTTGAGTTTGAGTTTACTTTGTTGAAGTGGTACATAAATAGGCGAGAAAGTGTTGGGCCAATAGCCGAAGCTAGCGGAGGCCCATATACAAATGCGTTGGCAGCAAAAGACATAAGCACAAGCGTTACGCTAGTAAATTTAAAACGAGTGAATACAGATCAGCATATATGTACAGATACACATACGTACACATGCTTTCATTTTGCAGACACACACACACACACACACACACACACACACACACACACACACACACACACACACACACACATATATATATATATATATATATATATATATATATATATATATAAAAAGAAGGTCCCCTTCTCCCCGTGTAGTCAGAGTGGCGCTGGCTACCACCCTCAAGCGTCAGATACACTTCTAGTAAATATAAATAGCCCAGAAAGTGAAGGAGAACACAGTCGCCCAGATAGCCGAATTGGTAAGGCATTCGACATGTAATCGAAAGGCGTGGGTTCGGTCCCCACTCTGGGTGCGTGTTTTTCTTTCTTTCTTTCTTTCTTCTGTATATTAAAAAAAATGTTTACTTCATTAACCGTAGTGAAAAAGAAAAGAGCCTAACCACACCCCTATGCCTCCTTTGGCGTTGTAGACTGCTGCCCCATCTTTCTGTATTTCCTCAACGAGCCCCTCATTTCCTTACTATATTATTCTCGAAAGCCTAGCGAGGGTCTCGGTTCTGGCAGCCTTGATGCCTAGGTAGCATAAGAGGGCTTCCCGCCAGTTACCCGCTCATGACAGGCTGTAGACGCTCGAGTCACGGCCCGGGGGTTGAAAAAGAAGGTCCCCTTCTCCCCGTGTAGTCAGAGTGGCGCTGGCTACCACCCTCAAGCGTCAGATACACTTCTAGTAAATATAAATAGCCCAGAAAGTGAAGGAGAACACAGTCGCCCAGATAGCCGAATTGGTAAGGCATTCGACATGTAATCGAAAGGCGTGGGTTCGGTCCCCACTCTGGGTGCGTGTTTTTCTTTCTTTCTTTCTTTCTTCTGTATATTAAAAAAAATGTTTACTTCATTAACCGTAGTGAAAAAGAAAAGAGCCTAACCACACCCCTATGCCTCCTTTGGCGTTGTAGACTGCTGCCCCATCTTTCTGTATTTCCTCAACGAGCCCCTCATTTCCTTACTATATTATTCTCGAAAGCCTAGCGAGGGTCTCGGTTCTGGCAGCCTTGATGCCTAGGTAGCATAAGAGGGCTTCCCGCCAGTTACCCGCTCATGACAGGCTGTAGACGCTCGAGTCACGGCCCGGGGGTTGAAAAAGAAGGTCCCCTTCTCCCCGTGTAGTCAGAGTGGCGCTGGCTACCACCCTCAAGCGTCAGATACACTTCTAGTAAATATAAATAGCCCAGAAAGTGAAGGAGAACACAGTCGCCCAGATAGCCGAATTGGTAAGGCATTCGACATGTAATCGAAAGGCGTGGGTTCGGTCCCCACTCTGGGTGCGTGTTTTTCTTTCTTTCTTTCTTTCTTCTGTATATTAAAAAAAATGTTTACTTCATTAACCGTAGTGAAAAAGAAAAGAGCCTAACCACACCCCTATGCCTCCTTTGGCGTTGTAGACTGCTGCCCCATCTTTCTGTATTTCCTCAACGAGCCCCTCATTTCCTTACTATATTATTCTCGAAAGCCTAGCGAGGGTCTCGGTTCTGGCAGCCTTGATGCCTAGGTAGCATAAGAGGGCTTCCCGCCAGTTACCCGCTCATGACAGGCTGTAGACGCTCGAGTCACGGCCCGGGGGTTGAAAAAGAAGGTCCCCTTCTCCCCGTGTAGTCAGAGTGGCGCTGGCTACCACCCTCAAGCGTCAGATACACTTCTAGTAAATATAAATAGCCCAGAAAGTGAAGGAGAACACAGTCGCCCAGATAGCCGAATTGGTAAGGCATTCGACATGTAATCGAAAGGCGTGGGTTCGGTCCCCACTCTGGGTGCGTGTTTTTCTTTCTTTCTTTCTTTCTTCTGTATATTAAAAAAAATGTTTACTTCATTAACCGTAGTGAAAAAGAAAAGAGCCTAACTACACCCCTATGCCTCCTTTGGCGTTGTAGACTGCTGCCCCATCTTTCTGTATTTCCTCAACGAGCCCCTCATTTCCTTACTATATTATTCTCGAAAGCCTAGCGAGGGTCTCGGTTCTGGCAGCCTTGATGCCTAGGTAGCATAAGAGGGCTTCCCGCCAGTTACCCGCTCATGACAGGCTGTAGACGCTCGAGTCACGGCCCGGGGGTTGAAAAAGAAGGTCCCCTTCTCCCCGTGTAGTCAGAGTGGCGCTGGCTACCACCCTCAAGCGTCAGATACACTTCTAGTAAATATAAATAGCCCAGAAAGTGAAGGAGAACACAGTCGCCCAGATAGCCGAATTGGTAAGGCATTCGACATGTAATCGAAAGGCGTGGGTTCGGTCCCCACTCTGGGTGCGTGTTTTTCTTTCTTTCTTTCTTTCTTCTGTATATTAAAAAAAATGTTTACTTCATTAACCGTAGTGAAAAAGAAAAGAGCCTAACCACACCCCTATGCCTCCTTTGGCGTTGTAGACTGCTGCCCCATCTTTCTGTATTTCCTCAACGAGCCCCTCATTTCCTTACTATATATATATATATATATATATATATATATATATATATATATATATATATATATATATATATATAGCGAATCAGAAATGGGAAATGAGGGGCTCAGTGAATTAAGACAGAATAAGGGTTGGCAGTCAAGAAAACCTCGGAAAGCAAAGGGCACATATCAGGATGCGTTAGGGCATAGAAACAGATGAAGAATTTTTTGAGTCAGAAAGAAAGTGGTGAAAAAATGCCCGCCGGGTGGGATCCGAACCCACAACCTCCAGAATACCGGTCTGGTTCGATTCACCACTTTCTTTCTGACTCAAAAAGTTGTTCATCTCTTTCTATGACCTAACGCATTCCCCCCCTTTGCTTTCCGAGGTTCTCTTGACTGCCAACCCTTATTCTGTATATATATATATATATATATATATATACACACACACACACATACATACATACATACACATCATATACATATAGGTATGCAGTGCACTTATTTATTTAATTATACATGCATAAATTTACCCATGTACACATGAAATTGCACACGAATATGCTAGTATATTTGTGTACACACAAGCATATTCTCTGTATGAGTATACACGTCGCACACTGGATACATAATATACACCAAAGCACAGCACTGAATTGCAAGCCGTACACTGCAAAGATGGGAAATACTTGCATGATATTTCGCAGATGCAGATATAGGAAACGCAATCAGTTTTTAAAGTTTACACAGAAAAAAAATCTTTTTGCAGTAAACACAAAATTACTAGGTTCTTTAATTTATAGTGGAATCGTGTTCCATATTTTCGCCCCGTAGTATTGTATGCGTCTTTGGCCGTGGTTATTTCTAGTGATTGGTAGGTTAAAGTTCCTATGGTTTGCATAGCATGCATTTGATTGATTGATTGATTGAGGGGTTTAACGCGCCGACGCAACGCAGGCGATGAGGCGCGCCGTAGTGGAGGGTTCCGGATTAATTTTGACCACCTGGGGATCTTTATCGTGCGCCGAAATCTCGTACACACGGGCGTTTTTGCTTTTCGCCTCCATCAGAAAAGCGGCCGCCGCGGCCGGGAATCGAACCCGCGACCTCGTGCTCAGCAGCGCAACGCCTTAGCCACTGAGCCACCGCGGCGGGTTTGCATAGCATGCATTTCTGGTGGGAATTGTAAACAGGTCGACTGACATTCGGTAGTTGTTGTGATCACTTTATTTATTATGATTGCAACTTCCATTTCAGCTGTGAGCTCCAAGAGAAGAATCTGTAGGTCGCGAAATAGCGGGGCACTTGGTGCGCACCATGGTGAGAAAGTTATAAGGTGAAAGAACGAAGTCCCCAGAGAACGCGGGTGGAAGCGAATTGTCTCCGGCGTTTGATGGGACACTGTTGCTCTCGCATTTCTTAGTTGTCCTCGAGCTGTCCTGGGACCGCGGGTTAACTGCGATGACACCACCCCTGTGGTCATGGCCGGAGGTTGTATCGGTGCTGAGAAAGAAGTGATTTTTGCCACGTTCGCAGGGCGGAGTGACCTTGTTTTTCGTTCTTTCCAACACGGTCACGTTATCGTGCGCTATCCACAACGCCTGTTTTTGCTGGGAAGCGGCACTGGCAGTGGATGCCAGGACTAGTGCACAAAAGTATCGCGTGCTGTGACGAGGAAAACCGGACCACCACCGAAAGAGCGTTGGATTTCTCAAGAAGTAAATTTTGAAGCAATGAACCTTTCTGGTGGGCTACAATGTTGCAAAAACTTGCGGTTGCCGGAGTGCATGGAAACATCGTCATGTGTTCCTTAGCACCGGTGTCAAAATACACTAAAACGGAGCATGGGCGAACGACGACGAAGGAGGAGTGTTTTCTGAAGCATCATCGTAGCGAGATTTGAGTTTTGGATTCTGGAACCCGGCGAGCGAGCTCCTTCCGAACAGCCCGGCAGGTTCGCCCGTCTGATCGCCTTCAGACGTAAACAACGGCGTACTTCTAACACGCGACAATATTTTGTCGCTTGTTGAATCTCTTGTTCAGGATGTTTACCAAGGTGGGCATTTCGCATTCGTTTGCGGCGCGTAAAGATAAAGTGGGATGCGACCTCCGATAAGGCCGTCGCACGAAATAGAAACTGGAGGAGATGAGCACGGCTGGCAAGAAGCTTTGTACTAGCGCAGTCGGCGTTCCACATCACACTATGAGTGAAGAGTGCAGAATAGTACTCCGACAAAGTGTCGGTGCTGGTTTTAGTCCGAAATCGCGTCTTTGAATAGCACGAGGACAAGAAACAAACTGCGTGCAAATTAACGGCGACACGAAGCCATGAGGACAACACAAGCGCAGACTCGCAACTGGTTTATTGTTACACACATCAATCGACACGTCCTACATGCGTCCCAGTTCTCGGCGCTCTCGGCCGCGCGTACAGAAAACAGTAACAACAAAAACCACAAAACACCTTTGAGGCGCACGAATAGTGAAAACAGCAAAGAGGTGTTCCTGTTCCCGTCAATTTGCGCGCAGTTTGTTTCTTGAGATTCACCATTGACAACTCGGCCAGCTTTCAACCCTTTTAAGAGGACAAGATCGACGATGCTTCTAAGTAGCAAGATATGGGACGAGCGTTGTTACGTAGACACTGAAAGGGAAGGTTTCGGCAACACCTCTGAAAGAAAATTTAATAGTAGCCGATACAAAGACCCGCTGTGCTAGATACTACACGGGTCTCCTAAACCATGCACACTGCATGTATCACTTCACAACTCTATCACACCACTCACTAGACACACAGTTCACCCATTTGCAGTGGCTACCACCGCGGAAGTCTAGCGCGGGGTTTTTGGCCTTCGTGCTCTCCCTAAGAGGGGGGCAGGATGTCATCGATTGTAGGACGTGGTGGGGGTAGCAGCAGAGCAACGCAGTGAAGCGTACAGGAAAAAACAGGGTCTTGTCTTAGCACCCAAAATTTTATTCCGTTTCCCGAACCGTTTTCAGGCTAGATCCTCAAGTGCCCCATTCCGCGAAAAAGCGCCCTCGTTGCTGTTGTCCGGTCAAGAAAATGGCTGCCGCTCAAAGAGCAAACAAATAAAGAACACGCGTATCATCCGGTGGGATTCGAACCCGGCTATCCGCAGTAGCAGCCCGATGCTCTAGCAGCAACAACAACAAAAAATTCCCCCGCATTTCCCCGAGGGGGAGAATGTGAAAGTGCGAATGCACGGTTGTCGGCCCGCTTGCGGCGCTTGCGCTCGGCCCCCGCAGCCCACCGCCTCGCCGCCTTCTCTTCCATCTCTTCCATCGGGTTTGTAGTATCACGTGTACACCACGCAGTTATCAAGCCGCTATAACGCCGCTGAGTCGCCAACGCACGCCGCTGACGACGTAGTTTGAATGCGTTAAAGATATAAGGCGCGTCACTACCACTGATATCAGCGTCGCGTCCGTGGCTTGGTCGGTAGAGCGTCGCGCTGCGGCCGCAAAGTCCACGGATCGAAACCTGGCGCCGGATGCTGTTTCTTTTTTAAATATAGAGGAGCACTGCGGACGCCGCCGCCGCCGCCGACGCCGCCGCCGCCGGCGGTGGATGGTTTGGGGTCGCTTATAAATTGCATTCGCACTTAAAAGAGAAACTGCGCTATCCGGGTAGTATGAGAACGCTTCGGACGTGTACATAGGAGAATAGCGATCAAAGCGGCCGGGGCTCAACGCGCTGGGGCTCGTTATGGCGAGAGCCATAGTAGAGGTCTGCGGTATAGTTTAGACCAGCTGGGCACCTGCTAGGTGCGCTTACATCTCGTAAATATTCCAGGACGATGCGCGAGAGAACAGATTAAGTATATTGAACAGGCGCGGCCGTGTTCCTCTTTCCGCGTTTCTCGAGGTGGCTCCATGTGTAGTATGAGAGGCTACTTACGAACGATTGCACGGAAGTCTTTTCCAGTCTTGTACTGAAGTGAGGCACAAGGCTTTTGGATTTTCTGACTAACTATACTCGTGCAACGTGCCCCCCCCCCCCCCCCCCCTTAAAAAAATAATATTGGGAGACTCCTAAGCTTAGCCTTTGAGAGTGCGATACGCGATGGCGTGCTCGGGATCCGTTTGCATCGCACGGAAGCCTTCCGAACGGTGAAAACTTTCCGCTCCTAATCGTGGTCCCCACATGTTGGGGCAGCGGCTTACGATCCCGGTGGTATGAGTGGGCGCCACAAGATGGCGCAATGAGATTTTTGTTCACGGTCAACGCCGCCGCCGCTGCCGCCGGCCATTCCAATACGCGGGGCCCTTAACGCTAGGCGTTGTAACGTCGTTTTAGTAAGGTGGACGCAAGGGGTAGCATTTGTTCGACCGCGTGGTTTTCGGTTATATTTTTATTTTCTAATTTCTTCTTTAACTTCACTCGGCCGCGATGCATTGTTTCGCTTTGGGATCTTGATTGAGCGGATTCACACTCCGAGAGAACGACAGTCGCGATTTTACGACGAGAGGTTCACCCTCGCGCTAAAGGTCTGCTGAGGGAAAATGCTAAGTATTCGAGAAATGCTCAATTCCGATCGTGGTCTGAAGAGTACGAATGGGTCTTTTTATCACCAGAAATAAAGTCTTTCTCTCTCTCTCTCTCTGGTCTGAATATGGCCACAGAGGAATTAGGTTTCGTCGATTTTTTTCTTGAAATCGATGGTTGGACGGAAACCCGTTTGGTCAGGAAAACACATGACAATAAAAACTGGCACCGACCAAGAATGTTTAAAATCCAAAAAAAAAAAAAAACATTCTTGGTCGGTGCCAGTTTTTATTGTCACGATTTCTTTCTTATTGGGGTTGATGGCGTCCTTTGAAAAAGCTAATGCATTTCCCCATAGACCGGTTGGTGAACCGTAAAGCTCGCATAAAAAAATAAAAAAAAAAATGTCATAGGGCCTTCATATTTTGATATAGGGTGGCTCCTGAGGAGATGTCATCGCAGCAGTGAATTTGTGCTCCGAGGTGAAGCCGACTTTCAGAATACCGGCGTAAGATTGGATTTTGTAAGCTGGCTTTTCTGCATTGCCTGTTCTGCAGTGAAGTATGGCCATCTGTGAAGGGTGTATACAGAGAACGGCTCTAACTCTTGTGCTATCGAGAGTATCCTGAAACAAATTATGTGACGATTACCGCTAAGGCGACCCTACACTCTCGAACGCGGGCCTCCATTGTGTTAAATACGATCACTCCAAAATCGCGAAAAAGGTTTCGGTTCTATATAATACTCGCAACGGTGATGAAGGAGGGATACAATGGTATACCTTTGTCTCGTAAACAACGTATCGGTATGCATTTAGATCTTTCGTAGGTGCGCTCACTTAGTGCGCGAAAAATCGCCGCTTTCGTGGTTCTCTCAACTTGCTTTAGGAAGGGGTGGTAGATTTTTTTGTTTGCAAAAGAGAGCCCACAGGAGCATCCCTCGCATGGGGCGACTGGGACTCTACCGCAGGCTTGAGCGCCGACCAAGACGCCCGGTGCTGTGAACGAAGCCCGCGCCACTTGGGCGCTTCGGCCGCTTTGCGGAAGCGCGGAAGGGTGGCGCCAGCTGCTCCACCAAGGGGGCCACGGGTAAATCGTACGGCGGAAGGTTTCGGGAAGGCATACAGCTTCACTTTACAATGCACATTTACGCGCTTGCTAAACCTCCGAATGAAGCGCTTTGCGCGCTTGTGTAATCTTCAAGGTGACAGTCTTGTTCCATATAAACACGCAAATTTCGTCTTGTCTGTCTGTCTGCCCTTCCTTCCTTCCGTCCGTCCGTCCGTCCAAATTCCACTTGACTTTTGGGCGATTCATTTATTTTACAATTGGGTACAAACCGCTTACACTTCGGTTGTACCGGTAGCGGCGTGTTGATTCTTCTTCCTCATTCACTCAATGTTCGTCCGTCCGTCCGTCCCTCGATTCAGCCGCGAGGCCAAAATTGCCAATAATGCTTGATCGAGACGTTTATAAAGGCGAAACAGTTCCAAGATACTGAATCTGGAAGCCTACATCACATTGGTCAGCATTTTCACCCGAAAGGAAACATTAGGCATATTTAAAGAAAAACATAGATGCAACTTGTACCAGCGCTGTTCCTTTAAGTAAAAATAGACGCGGGCGTAATATAAAAAAAGTGGTTGATGCCTCTTTCGTAGGAATCGGTAAAACACGAAAGTGAAATATGCCTTCACAGGAGCATTTATTGTGCATCCATATAAACTTGCACATCGCTACATTTATATTACGTCGGTATGGCACCGTTAGATGCGTCAACGTTAGACACTGGATTGCACGCGCCGGAGTATTGTGTAAATTCGACTGAAACCCCAGGCGCCCGCAAACCGGGCGAACGAAACCGATCCGAAACCGAACCGAAACCGAACCGGAAGCAAAAGGAGATACATTTACATGGCAAGGGCGGCAGAAGACTGTCGTCTTTCGGCGACATTTGCACCGAAGTGAGCAGATCCTCGGGCAATTGTTGCGAGCGTAAACCGAGCGTGTTTCGAGCCCGCGTACCGGGGAAATGTTCGCGAGGTTTGACGCACGCACTGCGGGTGGGCATGCCAAAGCGAGCGGTGTGTGTTCGCTACGCCGATTGCTGTTAATAAATCGTAGCATTGGCGCGTGCTTGGGCAAGTCGTTGAGCAGCTGGCACCACACCAGTCGGAGTTACCGTATTTTCCCGCGTATAACCCGCACCAACAAATGCGAAAATTTCGGTGGCAAAGTAGAGGTGCGGATAATACGCGGGGTTTTTTCTTCACTGCAGCTGCACGGCAATGCGCGTCGTGCCGTGAAGCTTCTACGCAGTAACACTAAGCCTTCCATGGCAGCGATTGCGCAAAACATGCAAGGACTAGGAAGAAAAAAAACAAGGACGAGCGCACTCTAACAACTGAATTCTATGGGTGAATTGACCTTCGCCTTGCCGTTGGTGTCGCTGAATATACGCTTTTTTTCTGTCTACATAGTACATTATGTGTTGCTTGAGCAGTAGCTTTGTTGCAGCCTTTCCCCCTTTTTTTTTATTGAGATAGTATGCCCGTTGGCATAAAATACTGCGTCACAGGTATAGATTAACCCCCGTTTCGCGAAGAAACTCAAACTCCTGTATTAAATGTGCGGGCAATTACGCGAGGATTTTTTTCTTTTTTTTTCTTTTCCAGCGGGCTGAAAGTGGAGGTGCGGATTATATGCACGGGCGGGTTGTACGCGCGAAAATACGTATTCCAGCTGTTTTTCATACCTGCTGAAGGTGGCTCCGTATTGCCTACTGGCCACTGTCCGCCGTTAATGCGAAAACATTGGATGGCCTGGTAAGGCCGCGGGACGAGAACTGTAGCAGCTTAGCGGCTCCTAAAGTGGCCGACGGGTCAAAGTAATTAATTGCATTGAAGAAGTAACGGTGTCTGGATTTGGAACATGCGGCCTCCAGAGCGCCAGACAAGCCCCAAAACTACGGCCCATGCGTGGTCTAGTGGATGAGTCTTGGCTTTTTTTCGTATAGAAAACGACGTCGGCAGCCGGTACGCGCAGCTGTTCGTGAAACGAGTTTGGCGCTGCTTGGGGCGTCGCTAGTCTCGACGTTCAGGGGACCACACGTTAAGGCTCGATATAAAGAAAAAAAATTCCCTCGCACTTCCCCGAGGGGGAGAGTGTGTAAGTGCGAATGCACGGTTGTTGATTGCGCGATTACGGTGGATATCGTGATCTTAAAGGGACCCTGCAACACTTGCCATCGACTACTAGTAATGTACTTTGGGATAAAGTCTATTGTCCCAGAAATCTCCTCCCGCAAGAATTATGAAAATCCGTTCACAATTAACGAAACTACGCGCGATGAGAAATCGCGCATAATCGTTCCCTCTCAACTCGACCGCGGGCAACGCGACGAAAGCTGCGCGCTCTCTCCCGGAGAGGGGTGTGGCTCGCGGCGTTCTCTTCGGCGGCCTTCGATATATCCCATGCCGGGTAGTTTTCTCCTTTTCTCCGCAACGCGGAGGGGCCTATTTCCGGTCTGGGGCCACAAAAAAGCAGGCATGGGTGCCTGCTCGCAAGTGCGCGCTCGGGCTGGTAGGGCGTTTTTGAAGCAATAAACGTTTGTAGTCGAGTGGTCCCGTTGAAAGGGAAGTATTGAGCTCATCACTAAACCTCCGCGCGCACTCAAAACACAAAAGAAACGGCAAAACTGTGCCTACAGGTTCAGGCATAGAAGAGGTTCGTACACAGCGATGACGACGACGGAAATGGGAGAATCTCCCCGCGAAGTTGACCAGTGACAGCCGATCGGGCAGCCGTGGCCTATGTGACGTCCCTCGGGCCATGCATAATGAGGACAACTGAAGAGAGAGCGGTTTGTTTTTCCGCGTCTTTCACATCGATTTGCGCGCTCACCGCTTCACGTGCACGTGTAATATTTGGCTCAGGTATTCCTGGCAGTGTAATCTAAACGTTGCACAGGTTTACTTGCACTGTTCAAAGAGTGTTGCAGGGTCCCTTTAAAGGAGCCATGAAGAGAAAACACAAGTTTGGTTCATTCAAAAGATTGTCTCGTTAGAATCATACTGACACCGCTTTTAACGTAAACTTCGCTCAAATAAGCTACATAATTAGGAAAAACGGGAATGGTCATGGGACCCACCAGCTCATTTCCCGCAACTGAACCTATGATGTCACATGAGCTAAGCTCTGCGATTGGCGGAGGCTGGCAGAAGCAGACGAAAATTAGGTAGAGCTTACAAACTAGACGAACGAGCGATTTGCGCTTAAATTTAGGGCACATTCTTTACAAAGCAATAACAATGATGGGACAAACAGTGGAAGTTACGAAAGCACATGTAAACATAGAAGTACTGATGCGTTCTGCTGTTCGTACTGCGCACAGCATGCTTTGGTTTAGCTGCACAGCACTACGGGGCTTGGGGTTGTCGCAGACGACACTGGCCGATTGACGCAAGCAACGGTGTCTTACGTGACCCCATTTGTCGAGCGAGCACTGTTTCAGGGAACGAATATTTTCTCCCAGAACAAAAACAAGCCAGGTTTAAATGCGGGCAAAAACAAACCAAACGCTTGCCACGGTATGGTGGCGCCATCTAGGTTACGGAACGTAAAGAAACGCGGGAACAAACCAACACCGCTGTACAGGGTGGAGACAATTTTTGAACGGTCCCGTGCCGCCGCAATTGGGCCAACGGGCTCAACGCGTTATTCTTTTCGTTTCCCACGAGACCTAGCAACGCGAAACAGACAATATGATTCAAACTTCTTCAGTAAACCGCGTTGCGGCGATAATTTTAGCGCGGTTTTGACACAATGACTTGCTTCGGCGGCGAGCGAGCAACCGAACATGGCGGCGCCAGCGTTACGTGTCTCTACCCTGTACGGCGGATGCGTGAATGAAGGTACTCTAGGCTGCAGAGCGGTCGGTTCCTGTGATGTCACTTGGGACCACGAAAACGCACGATTGAGCGGGAAAATCAAAATTTTAACCTAAATTGTTTAATTTCTCAGTGAATAAAGCACCGTTTGTATCCGGACAAGCGCTGGGGGCACTATAAAACACGAAATCTTTCGAATAAAACCAACTTGCATTTTCTCTTCATGGCTCCTTTAATGAGTAGTCGAGAGATTACACACACGCACACAACTACAAAGAAAGATATTTCACTCGTTATTGCTGGTACCGTTGCCCGGTCCGCCATCATCGTTATCGAGATGCAGGACCAGCGACCGCTCTCGACGACGGCGCGCGCTCGACTTAAGGCACATTCCCACTGGCGATTTGTCTCGTCGCGCGACGGCGCGCGTCGCGCGATGAGGCCTTGAGGAGGTGTTCGCACTTGCGATGAGCGATGATGCGACTGCGTTCAGCGCAGCTGCTTCCCGACTTGTACGACCTCGTTGGTGCGTCAACCATTCGCAGTCAAAGAAAATGATGTTACGCGACAAAAGCAGGTAGAAATCAAACTAAAACACATGCTACTAACCTGGAGCAATGCCGAAAACATTTGCGGGTTGCGGGAGGAGCAGAAAATAACAAACTCAAGAAGGCTCTTTTCAACATATTATTGCACGAAGAAATGCACACGCTTGCTTTCACGCCACAACACCCGCATCACGGCCCACAAATGTCGCTTATTTTCACAGGCGCAAAGTTCTGACGCCACCGAACTCTACGCGTGTTTACCAGTCGCCGATAAACGATGAGGCTGCAAGTCAACCTACCGTCTCGCGGTCCACCTAGCTCTATACGATGATTACTTGCTTTTACAATCCATACACGCTTCTCCACACTGATGAGTTCCACACTATTCGTTGATTAGTGCACGCGTACGCTGAAGCCACTGACCAAAGAACCGATGCACACGGGAAGTTGCTTGCCGGCCCGACCCGGCGGGTACAGCGATAGCGGGCCAAGCGCCTGGCCGAGCGAGCCAGCGGCGGTGGCGGCGGCGGCTCGTCCTCGCCCGCCCGCCCGCAGCGTTTACATACCGGATGTAAAGAAATGCTTCGTTTCCGGCTACGTCAGCCTACTCCGCGGCCATGATTGGCTTACCGGTTTTGCGGGGCCGTCGCGCGACGAGGAAATTCGGACCGAGAGCGATCGGCTCCGACGTCGCAAAACGCCGAAAAGCGACGGCCGGGTCGTCGCTTTGCGACGTCGCTTTCCGTCGCGCGACGAGGCGCATCGCCAGTGGGAATGTGCCTTAATACCCTCCCGCGCCACGCGGCCGCTACACGAGCGCCCTCACGCGTCGGAATGCGGAGCGCCCGCTACGCGAGCGAGAGCTCTCCAGCCCGAAGTGGCTGGAGAGCCCAACACCCGCAGTCACTGAGCGGAGAGAGGAGGAGGAGAGTAGCGCCCGCCGTTACGGCGAGGGCTACACGAGCGCCCTCACGCGTCGGAATGCGGAGCGCCCGCTACGCGAGCGAGAGCTCTCCCGCCCGAAGTGGAGAGGAGGCGCCCAACACCCGCAGTCACTGAGCGGAGAGAGGAGGAGGAGAGTAGCGCGCGCCCATCTCCCCCCGTTGCTAGGGAAGACGAGGAGCGCGCGCACCCGCAGCTGTTGCTATGCGGACGACGGCGGCGGACGATTCAGGCTCGCTTAAGAAGTGCATTCGCACTTAAAAGAATGCTTGAAAACGAAGTATGTGAAGGCAAGACCACTACTACCAAATAAAACGTGTCATGGCTCGTGGATCTCATCAAGAGTCTCGTCTTGGTAGATCGCGCTGATTTTAGGACTACACAGCTATCCTCAACCAACTAGCCCGACTTAACTTCGCTCCACATTAGCCAGCGCATAGAAAACGTCAGGAGTATATGAGGCAAAATTTAAGTTGTTACGAGCCATTACGTGTGTGTGTGTGTGTGTGTGTGTGTGTGTGTGTGTGTGTGTGTGTGTGTGTGTGTGTGTGTGTGTGTGTGTGTGTGTGTGCGTGTGTGTGTGTGTGCGTGTGTGTGCGTGTTTTTTTGTTCTTTAGGGGCAAAGATCCTTAGAGGCGGGGGCTGCCGGCGTCTCATGTAGTCACGGTAATAAAACACCGGGACACTCGCTTACTCCTCGCGCTAGAACGCTTCGTAACGCGTACTAAAAAAAAAACAGCGGGACACTCGCTTACGCCTCGCGCTAGAACGTTTCGTGTTTCACGATACAGGAGACTTTTTGAGCAAAACTGTATACCTCCACTCTCCTGCAGTTTCATCTCCGTTGGCAAAAACGCCAAGGCGCCAAGAGTACACTTATACACTGCATGCTTCACCCCTCAACAGGTTTCACGTTAGTGGAGATGGCCGGGGATTTTTTCGTTGACGCGGCGCGGCGTCCAGGCTTCAACAGCGCACGACGCGACGCGCCGTTGGGCTTTCCCGCGGATGCTCAGTGATCTGTGGCGGAGCCCCCTTACGGAAAGTGCTCTGCAGATGCGTAGAAGCCCCGCCGAACTGGCGACGTCGATGATGCGGCGTGGACAAATAAACCTTTCGCGCGTGCGCGGGCGATGCGGCTGCTGTTTGCTGTGTCTCCATGACTCAGTGAGAGGGTTTTTGATTGTTTGTGCTTCTAGACTTGTCGAGGCCTGCTTGGCCATTGGACAAAGTATAACAAGCCTGCCGACACTTGCTCGCAGAGCAAACGAGCTGCTGCAAGCAGAACAAGAGCACAAACGATAAAGGAGACGCACCATCCCAACAGTTACGCGCAAGCGGTGTGGAAATGGGGAAATTGAATTAAGCGAACTTCAATTTGCATTCGCCATGGAAAGAGGTGAGAGGGAATCACGCGGAAGGGATGGCAGAATACCATCGTCTTTCGACGACATTTGCAGACAAGTGAGCCGATGTGCAGCCATTTTTTGCCACCGATGACGATGCACAGCGCGCCAGAGAGACAGAGGGATGACTCGAGGCCGCGGGATTGAAGAATTGGGTTAATAGTGACCCGCTATATTCTCTGGAACAAGTTATAACGGCAATAGCTCGAGTACTGCATCGCTCCGCCTAAGCAACGGACTCGGATGTCAACGGGCGCGCGCATTTTGAAAGGAGACTGCTATGAATGCGTAGTATCGTCTGCCTTTCATCACATTGTTTGTCGTCGCTGCAGTAGTTTATAAGCATATGAAATTCAAGAAATAACTAAAACGGCACGTTCAAAATATTCCCACTAACGCACTGCTTGCGCCGCGCGGGCTAACATCCGGCTGCGGTGACGAGGCACAGTGGCAACTTCCGTTGCCGTTCTTACGTTGTAACCGAGTATAGCTGCGTCGCGGTAGTGGGTTGTAGGGCCGTAGCCAGAATTTTTTTCGGAGAGGTTATAAGCTATCGGAGGGGAGGAGCCTCGCCAAAAGGAACACTAAGCCTCACTTACGTGCTGCCTGGAATAATAAAAAAAAAAAATTCTAAGGGGGTTCAAACCCACTCTGGATACGTCCCTGGTGGGTTGTGTACAGGTCGCGGTAAAAAAAGAATCTGGCGGTTGCCGTACGGCTTCAGGATGCAGCTACCAGATCGATATACATCGTCGCGTAAGCAGCTCGCGTAACCAGGTCGTTAGCAGCTAATTTCCACGTTACATCACCTACAGTGCCGTACGCTAGTTCTTGTGTGGAAGGATCCCCCCTCACCCTTTTCTTTTGCTTAGTTCACTGACCGGTCCTTATTTGCATCCGCAACAGCAATCGTCTGCAGTGCCATTTTCGGCGGCACTTTCGTCTGCACTGCCGTCGTCTGCTGCATTGTTGTCTGCGGAGTCCCCCGTGCCATCATCCGCGACGTCATCGTCTGCATGCAACGTCGTCTTCTTCCATTGTCGTCTGCCTCATTCGAATCTGCTGCGCGTCCGGGCCTCCTCACATCGTTGCCTCGGGGCAGCCGCCTCTCTTGTTCGGCCGCGGAGGCCGTTGGCCGGCGGTCCCGGCGGCCGCTCCTCGCGCGCTACGCCCCCTCGGGCCGGACACCTGATGGTGCGCCGCGCGTGAATGTGCGGCACGAACCTGCGGCCCCGCTCCCTTCACGGGGGCCCCCGCATCGTGGCTCATTGTTCTTGGCCTTCGGATCACGCGGGCTCTGCTGGAAGAAGAAGGATCGCGAGAGGAGGGCCGTTCCCTCATCGTGCCCCTGGTTTCTTCTTCGAGCTCGTCGAGGAAGCGATCGAGATGCCGGAATCGGCCTCCGTCATCCTCAAAGCGCACTTTCAAAAACGATCGCGGCACTTTCGGAGCAGCAGATGCGAGAGCAGTAAAACCAAGTGAAAGTTCAGAGTCCGTGCTTCGGCTAATGCGGCGATAGAGCGACCCTTCTCGTCCTTGCGTTGCTAACTGTTGCATGAAGGTGGTGGCAGGAGCTGAAGATCTGGCGGGCACGACAATTCTTT